>NW_022437121.1:702168-741538 GCF_009761245.1 Sapajus apella
AAAAAAAAAAAAAAAAAAAAAAAAAAAAGAATTGCCCTCTTTGCCCTAATTCTTTGAGATTAAGGCTGAAGGAAACTTCTGCTATCTTTAGCCAGTTTTTCATTTGGATGGTATCATACTTAACTTTGTGGTTTTCATAAGCAATACATATTTGAATGTTTTAAAAAATCCATTCTAAGTATCAGGCTTTTAAGAAGGAGCCTCTAGCCACAACAGCAAAGGTTGCAGGATAGTGCAGCCACACGGCAGACCTCTACTTGGCTCAGAAAGGAAGGGAATTCCCTTGTGTGTTATCACATGATGGACAGTGAAAACAGGACACTCAGGGAAGGAAGCCAGACACACGGAGCCACATTTGCCACAATTTCAGGCACGTGAAACGTCCAGAATACGTGGGCTTATGGTTGTCAGGAGCTGGGGGCAGGGGGAAAGGAGTGACTGCAAATTTCCTTTTGGGGAATTAGAAGGAATTAGAAGAAAGAGGCGATGGAGGCATAACATTGTGAACAAACCGAAGACCACGAAATAGAGGGTAAAAGGTCCGTTTTACGTTGCATGTATTTTAGCGCAATACAAACAATACACAAATGAACAAAGGTCATCTCTGAAGTCGACGCCTGGGTTCCCATCTGGCTCTGCTCCTCACTAGCTATGTAACCATGCCTCAGTTTTCCCATCTGTAGAAGGGGCCGATGTGCAGCTGTGATGAGGCTCCCATGGGGAAGTCCCCTGCCGGAAGGACCACCACACCATCACAATCTGCAATAATCCACCTGGCCACAGACACCCTCCTCCTCGCCTTAACCCAGTCCCACCAGTGGCATTCCCAGCAGGTGTGGCACCCCCAGCTACTGGCCTCTCTGCCTGGGAGCACAGACCCAAGCTCTCAACCCAAGCTCCCGCCCCACGTGGAACATTCTGACGCAAGGGCCTTTTGTCTGGGCGGTGAAAGAGCCTCCAGTTGACGCATGAAGTCATAAATGTTTCAGGGACCTGGCTTTCTAGGGCAGCCCCTCCCTAAGGGCACCAAAGTCACCTGTGCTGGGCCCGAAGCCTCAGATGGCCCCTGCATTTAATGGTGCCTGCTACCTGTGGCCACTAAGGGCCCATCATATGGCGGCTGCTGTTTTCCTCAGCTGCAGATCCAGGGGGCTTCCCACAGGGCTCAGATGTTCACTGCGGCCTGGGCGCCGGCCCATCAGGCAAAGCCACCATGGAGACCCACTGCCCTGGCATCTGCCCTAGGCTCACCCTCGCGCCCTCCTCTGTCCTAGGAGGTGAACAAGGCAGCTGTGGTCCAGGTGCCACAAAAGTCACCAGTGGTCGCTACCAGGAGAACCAAAGACAGCAGAGTGGTCCCTGAGACCTGACTATCCTCACCCCTTCCTGATGGACCCTGGACATGTCCAGTGTCCCCAGCACAGCCCAACGGTAGCCCCTCAGTGAGAAAGGAAGGACAAAAAACCACTCCACCCTGGGTCATGTGTGCAGAGACCACTGGGCCAGCAGCAGGAGGCTGGGGCCAGCCACAGCCCTACCCCAAGCAGCAGGTAGGCCCGGCTGCTCGCTCACCTCCCTCCCGAGGGCCCTGCAGCGCCCTGTTCCTGGTATCAGGCCCATTTTACAGGTTTGGTAAAGGAAGACGCCTGTTCCAGAAGGCCAGGCTCTCCTAGGCTCCCATCTGTGGAGGGCGAGGGGTGAGAGCATGCAGCTGTCTGCCCAACTGGTGCCACTAAGCAACAGCCACCTTGACCAGTGGGCCCCATGGCCCTGTTCATACAGAGAAGTGCCTCCCCCAGCTGTCAAGGGCTTTAGCCTGCAGGCAGCCATCTCTAGGACCTGCCCAGGCCCTCGACGGGATGGAAGAAGGCCCTTGGCTGGCAGCCCCGGGCCACGCCGGGCCGACTGAGGCCAGATCACTCCAGAGCTCCCTGGAGATGATGCGGCCACACACACCCACTCTGCAGGCCATGGCCACACAACAGCTGAGCTTCCATGCCATGCAGAGTGCTGTCCCATGGCAGGGGATAATGACAGATCAGGACAGGAAACGGTCCTGACCCTCAGGAATCCCAGCACAGACCCTTTCCTTCCCACCCCACTCACCTGGGAGGCCCAGCCCCTCACATTTCCAAGAACCAGCTCTCCTGCCAGGCAGGACCATGGGCCCTGGGTCGAGGGAAGCCCTGGAGGCTCCCAACCCTCCCTGAGTCCCCAGCAAGCCCTCAATCATTTTCTTCCATTTACTATAAACATATAGGAACAGCAATAAATGACATCAGAACTAATGGAGTCCCCTCCCTGCCAGCCCCGTCTCTCATCTGCTCTCCTTGGCCTACGCCGGCCCCACCTCCGCTATAGGCAGCAGCTCCTGCAGGTGCCAGCACAGGTGAGTTAATCCCAGGGGTGGGAACCACCCAGGGACAAACTGGGGGTAGGGCACTTGAGATGGGTGGGACCCTGTGTGTCACTCTGGCCAGAAGCTGCTCCCCACTCAGGGGCATGACTTGAGGGGACATGGGACAGTCTCCCCCAATGACAGACACCTTCACGTGCAGGCTTCTTCAGGCTGCACCCACCCCATCAGCATGAGCCCCTCTGGGCATGCTCATCTCGGTGCTGGGGTTGTGGGGGGCCTGGACTATCAGGAAGCGCCCCAGAGCTGCCACTTGGCTCAGAGCCATAAAGTCACCCCCTTGCCCCTGAGGACAGAATCACCTCTGGCTCCACCCACAGCATGGTTACATTTGCTTCTCAAACAAGCTGGGTGGCAGGGCTAGGCACTCTCTTGGGTACCCCCGGATAGGGAAGGGGCCTTACGAGGGGCAAGGGCTGACTGAGGTCACAGCAGGCAAGGAGTTCAAGTCCCTGGCCAGCTCCCCATCCCAGAGACCTCCCACCCACATTTCACACAGCCAGTGGCTCAGAAAGCCCTGCGTGACACCCTCCTGGCTGCTCTGCCTTGCTCTTGTCAGTGACAGAGACTAGTACTGCAGACCACAAAGTAGCCCCAGCCATGACGCTCCTCCTCTGGGTAGAGGTGCTTCACCGAGACGGAGGGACCAGCCTCAGGCTCTCCAGCTCCTTCTAGCTCTGCACTGTGAGGGACTTGCAAACATGCATACACACACACACCCGTGCAGACATGCGCATACACACACACCTATACACACATAGGTGCACACACAACCCTACATGAGCACACACATAGGTACACATGCACCCATACACATGCGCACACACACTTATACACATACATCCCATACACACATGAACACACATGTGCACATGCACTCACACACATAAGCACACACCTATACACATGTACACACGTATACACATGTGCACACACCCATATACACATGTAAACACACATGCACATACACCCATACACATGTGCCTACACACATCCATGCAAACGTGCACACAGCCATACACACCTATACACAGATGCACACACACCACCCATACACACGTGCACACATACATTCACACACACGTGCACACACACACCTATACACATGTGCATATATGCATGTGAGACTGTGATGTTGCCATGCTTAGGACCCAGAGCTGAGCCATCAGCGTCCCCCAAGTTCTGGGAACCCGGTGGTGTGTGGGGTAGGATGGATCTTGCGGGTCCCCTGGGTCTGTTGACACTTTAGTGCCCTGGGGAGTCAGAGGCTGTGGCGTTGCTGACCAGCGCAGAGGACCTGGGTCGGGGTGGGAGGTGTAGCCGAGAGCAATGGGGAGAGGGAGGAGGGAGGAGCAAACGGCATCTGGGGTACGGCCCTGCTGATCCCTGCTCGCAGAGCAACGCAGGGGTGAGGTCTGAAAGGTTGGGGACCCTGAAGCCACGCCAGCGAGAGGTTCAGAGTCCTGGGCCCCTGGGTCCGGCTTGATTGCCCCAGAGTCAGCCCTCGTTCCCCGGCCATTGGGAGATTTCGACAAGACGAGTCGATACAGGTGGTGAGGCCGGGTAGCGCTCTGCTGTGGAGGGAGGAGGGCCTCCTAGCAAATGTGCTGAAACCCAGGGGCAGAAAGGGAGCCTCCACCGACACCTCCAGCTGATCAGAAGTTAACTCAAAGGACTATCAACCTCAGTGTGAAACCCGACACTACGAAACTTCTAGAAGAAAACAGAAAATCTTTGTGTCCTTGGTTTAGGCAAAGATTTCTGAGATAGAACACCAAAAAACACGATCCATAAAAGAACAAATTGATAAACTGGATTTCATCAAAATCAAAACGTTTGCCCTCTAAAAGGTGTTGACACTATTGAGAGAATGGAAGGCTGAGGCAGGAGGATCGATTGAGGCCAGGATTTTAAGATCAGTCTGGGCAATGAGAAATAAAAATAAAATTATAAGCACTCCCCAGCTAACTGGAATGGAGCCCCGCTTGGCCAAGGGAACCCCAGAGAAACCCTGGAAGCTGCGTTCAGGGTCATGATGGACGGGCGGCCAGACACGAATCATCGCACCCCCTCCTCGATAACGGTCATTGGGTTTTCTTCCCAAAGGGCTGAACAGAAACCAGCCTTTTCATAAGATGACAGCTTGTCTTCCTTCCCAGGCACAGAGCAAAGACAGATGAGGTAATGAGATGAGATGAGACGTTCTTCCTCCCCGTCACCCCTCCCCCGCCCCGAGATGTACGCTTCCACGCTCCCTCTTTCCTCCAACGTGTGTCTTCTGTAAAAGGTAGATTTACTGGGCACTAACTAAGTCTCACAAGTGTATAATCATTTGTCTCACTTGACGCCCCTCCCCTTTTCAGGAAAACATAAATATGAATCCTCCCAAGCGCCTCTTTAGAGAAAACAGCCACAGACGCTTCTGTGAGTCGAATTTTTCTGGGCGTGCCCTCAAGCTGGCTCGATAAACCTTGATGATTTGAGGATTATGCTTCAAGTACTCATTTTGATCATCAGCAACACAGCAAGACCCCAACTCCACAAAAAGTTTAAAACTTAGCTGGACATGGTGCCTTGTGCCTGTGGTCCCAAGCTCCTCGGGAGGCCGAGATGGGAGGATGGCTTGAATCCAGGAGTTCGAGCTGCAGCGAGCTATGATGGCACCACCGCACTTTCACCTGCGCAACACAGTGAGACCGCATCTCTGAAAATGATTTTTTAAAGAATGGTAGGACTAGCCAGGGATGAGGGAAGCCTCACAGAGCATGTATCTGATAAAGGACTTGGTCCAGAATTAGAAACATGTAACATATAAAGAGTATAGTAAAGAACTCTTGAATTCAAAGAAAAAACAATCCAAGTTTCCTTAACAGACAATTTGACAGACACTTCATCAAAGGAGATGTGCAGACAATGAATAAGCAGCAGAAAAGATGACCCCACACAGTGAATCACCAGGAAATGCCAGGTAAAGCCGCAGGGAGGGCTCCGACACACCTGTTGGATTGGCTTAAATTAAAGACCGACCACATCAAGTGTTGACAAGGAGACAGAGGAACCACAACTGTCACAGAGGACTGCTGGGCTGCAAAAGGATATTACCGCTTGAGGAAAACGGTCTGTCAGTGTCCTAGAAAGTTAAACCCACACATACCATATGACACAGCCGTTCCACTTCCCAGCTGGCTGTGGAGAGTGAAAGCATTTACTCACACGAAGACTCGTACACGACGATTCCTAACAGCAGCATTTGTGAGAGCCCAAATACAGCCTGCATGTCCATCCACAGGATGCATGGGTCAGCATGGTGAGCTCCACCCAGACAACAGGCTGACACACACAACACACACACAGCTCAAAACCACGACCTGAGTGAAAGAAGCCAGATGGAACCAGCACTGGCTGCGAGTCTATCCACATAGAATTCCACAAGGCACAAGCCTATCCATCGTGCCTGATGGTAGGGCAGCGGCAGTCTGGTCATGGGGCAGGGGGATGCTGTGAGGGTGATGGGCATGCCCACTCTGCTGATACACACTTATACACATGTGCACACACACCCATACACACCTATGTGCATGGTTTCACAGGGTCTCCAAATGTCAGAACTCACGGAACTGTCCGCTTTAAACTGGGGCGGTTTACCATTTGCCAAGCATGCCTCTGTAAAGCTGCTTTAAAAAAGTAAAGTGCACGCCTGTAATCCCAGCACTTTGGGAGGCTGAGGCAGGCAGACTGCTTGAGCCCAGAAGCTTGAAACCAGCCTGGGCAACATAGAGAGACCCCATCTCTAGAAAAAGCACAAAAATTAGCGAGGCATGGTGGTGCGTGTCTGTAGTCCCAGCTACTCAGGAGGCTGAGGTGGGAGGATCTCTTGAGCCCGGGAGGTTGAGGTTGCAGTGAACCAAGATTGTACCACTGCACTCCAGCCTAAGTGACAGAGGGAGACCCTGTCTCAAAAAATAAAAAATAAATAAACAAACTTCTGGGGAGGAGCCTGTGGCCCATGAAAGCCTAAGAACTCAGGAGGGACAATGCATTTTCTGGGCACAGTCTAAGCACATGGCTAGCAGCCCCTGAAGGAGCTGCTGTTATCCCCATTTCACAGACAGAGGAAACGCAGGGGCACATGGCCTGCACACACAGGGCCACTGGGCAGGTCCCTGCTCTGAGCCAGCCCATTGGCATCCTTGCCTGTTCCTAACCAGGTGGAAGGCAGCACCTGGGCTTGGAGGTCACAGCAGCCCCAGTGTGGGTGGCCCAGGCCATCCACCAGTACCCGGCCCCCTACCCTGCCCCACACCTTGAATCCACCTTGCTTGGGTCTGCAGGGGAGGGATCAGGGGAGCAAAGCCGCTGTGCACTGGGCCCATGTGCCCAGGCACTGATGCCGGGGGCAGGCGTCTCTCACCTCGCCTGGGCCAGGCCCAGTGGACAGAAGGCCATCCGGCACGAGGGCACCCCAGGGCCTTTGCCAAACCCCAGTCCCCAGCCTTCCCCCGCCTGCACCCTGATGTCATCTCAACGGCCCCGTGTGACTCAGACTGTGGTTCTCAGCAGAGACACGAGGCCACTTCCTGAGGCTGTACCCGCCTCCTGATGGCTTCTCAGCTGATGCCCCTGGCCGTACCATATCCTCTGCAGAAGCCTACGTGGAGCCGGGGGACCAGGCCCTGCTCCATTCCTGGCTGCTCAAGGGAAGAGGGGGCAGCCTCCTCCATGAGGGCCAAAAGAGTAGAGGCCAACGCCGTCGAAGCCAACTCTGCCCTCCTCCTGGGCATCTGCCTCCCTGCCAGACACCAAGGTGCCACGGAAGGTGTCTGTGGCTCAGCACGCCCCATGGAGCCCTGTGCAATGGGGAGATAAACCCCAACCCCCTCACAGCCCGCTCCCACCTTGCAGAGGCACCCCAGCCCCGACCCAGGGGAAGTCCAGGCCCTGGGACCTGCTGACCAACCCCACCGGTTCTCTAGCCACAGACTGCTCCTCCAACCTCCAGGTCACCTCCTGCCGCTGCCAGAGTGCCCCCATCTGTTGGCCTTGCCCTAGAAGCCACTCCTCAGGCTCCCATAGCCCCCTGCAGCCCAGCTGCCCACACCCCTGCCCCAAAGCCCCTGGCCTGTGGCCAGGCCATGCTCACTGCTGCAACCTAGGGCTGACCCTCAGAGGCAGGGTCCAGGTGTCCTGGGAGCGGGCAGAGGAGACCACAGAGGAGGAGGCCAGGGGCCGGGTCCCTGCTCTCTATAAACTAAAACAGTTATGATCCCTGTTCCCAGATAGGATGACTGAGGCCAAGAGCGGTTCAGAAACCACCACACGTGGAGCCCAGCACTGTTCTCTGGAGGACAGGAAGGTCCTATCCCTCTGCCCACCTGCCAGGTGCACCCTGGACAAGCCTGGGCAGCATCCCTGTAGCCTGGCCCCAGGCAGCGGCCTGGCAGCAAGCTCTCCTGAGGACTTCTGGCCTGCTGAGGGCTGCACCCTTGGGCAAGGCTGGTGCCATGCAGAAGCCCCTGAGGCTGGGCAGATGTCAGTGATAGCATCTTGAACCCCACTCCAGGACAGGCCAGCAACGGAGGCCAGCCCCTTACCCCTCAAAGAGCCACAGCCCCAGGCCTAGGAGGGGACCCCCAGCACTGTGTTCCCCCGTAACTCTCTTCTGGGAGCCCTACCCTTCCTGCAAAGGAGGGGACGAATGCCAGCCTGGGGAGGGACACCCCAGGACTTCTCCTGCAGCAAGCATCCATCAGGTTGGGGCTCAGCCACGGGTCACCTCCCCTTGGAGATCCCTTCCCCACTCTGTGCCTCAGTCTCCCCACTATAAAATGGGGCAGCTGGGCCACGGCCTCCCTGCATCTCCTCCCCGAACAGGCTGCTGCTCCAGCTTCCTCAGCAAACACCCTAGGCAGTCAGGAAAACCCCGAGTCCCCGGGTGGATGGGCAGGTCCCAGCCAGGACAGGAAGAAGCAATGCCCCCCACAGCCAGCCCCTGAAAACACTCATGCAGGCCCTGAAGGGTGGGCCCATGGGAGTCAACCTGAGCCGTCACCAAGCTCCCCCAGGGAAGGACAGGTAAGGTCATGAGCCCGGCAGGTACAGCCAGGAACCATCCACATCCATACCCACCTGGCAGTGCTCAGCTCGTGCCTCCCGGCCGGGGTCCAAATGACCTTCCAGGAGGCACAGCGCCCAGTGAGGCCGGAGCGGAGCAGTGAATCTGTGCCATCCATTGTTCCTGGCCTGCCCGGAACACAGGCTCTGCCCAGAGGGACATCAGACAAGGCCACTCCTCCAAAAACCTTCTCCCATGAAGCCCTGGGGAGCACGCTAGTGGGAGGCAGAGATCAGTGCCCACTCCTCCCCTCTCCAACTCCACCACCAAGCAGGCACTGGTACAAGGCACCTGGTGTGAGCAGGGTATGAGAGGGGCTGGCACGGGGCAGGGGCCAGACAGAAAGCCCTACTGCGCACCAGCTGCGTGACCTGGGCAAGTGTCCACCCTCTCAGGCCTCCAGGAAACCAGGACAAGCTTCGGGAGTGACACACTCGGAGGGGTTCAGCCCTGGTGGGGGCCATGGTTCCTCCTGGTGCAGACCCCAGCTGGCTCAGCCTTGGAGGAACATCTAAGGCCACCTGGCTGGACGGAGGCAACCCACTGCAGGGGCAGTGCACTGCCCGACAGCTTCTGGCTGCAGCCAGGGCCTCAGGGCCTCATGCCTGGACTGGAGACTGGCCTCCCAGGCTGGTCCCTTGGACAAGGGTCACAGTGCCAGCTTGAACCCAAGAGGTTGCGGCTGCAGTGAATTATGACTGACTGTGTCACTGCACTCCAACCGGGGTGACAGAGTGAGATCCTGCTTCAAAAAATAAAAAATAAATAAACTTCTGGGCGGGGGCCTGTGGCCCGTGAAAGGTTAGGAGCTCTGGAGGGCCAGTGCATTTTCTAGGCACGGTCTAAGCCTCAGGCTCACAGCCCCTGAAGGAGCAGCTGTTCCCCATTTTACAGATTGCTGAGAGGAAAGAGGCGAACACAGCCTGCACCTACAGGGGCTGCCCATCGGTGCCCAGAGCTGTGCCCAGGCCCCAGAGACTGCTGTCTTACTTCCTCGAGCAGGCCTTTGAACACGCAGGAAAAGAGAAGAGAAGCGCCCTGTGGACTCCAGCTCCTTCCGTCTCTGAGCAGCGCCCCACAGGCGGGACCCACCTCAGCCCAGCCCACCCTTTCCCCCTTGCCCAGACTGTTCTTCCACCTGCATCCCGGAGTCCAACACCAGCCATGCAATCCTGGCCCGAGAGAAGCTGGAATCTGCCACACTGAGGCGCTGTTCACCCCACTCACTCCCGTCCCCCAGGCCGCCCCAAGGACAGGACGTGCGACCCAGGGCCCAACATGGGGCCGCACCCAGGGACCAGGCGCCCAGGGGACCCTGGTGCCATGTGGACCCAGGGCCATGGCACACCTGCCCCCACCCCGACACCCTCCTAGGTCAAGTCACACTCAGTTCAATCAGAGTTCTCAGCCCGAGATACCAGAAGACCCTCCAGGGACTCCAGAGCCCTCTAACCGGCCTCTCGTCACTTATATTTTAAATAACCTTTTATTATTTTTAAAAAGCAATAAATTTTTCCTTAGAAAATTCAGATGAGCAAAACTAAAAAGATGAAAACCCACAGCCCACACCCCGGGGTGACCACGATTCACACTTGGTGTCTGCTGTCTGGGTCATCCCACACCCGGACATTGAGCGTTCTGGCCCAGGGAGCGCCCGGGCCCACCGCACATGGCTCTCGCATGCTAACGGAAGCACCACCTTCTACGTCCCTGTGCCAGTCAAGCCCTGTCCACCTTCTAATTGTGTCATGGGCCCTGCGAACGTCCCGGCCCCGCCTGAATCCGCCTGGCAGTGTTGACATCCATTTTCTACAGTCCTGCTTTGCAAAGTTGGGCCTGTCACCCCCGCCCACCGTTACCAAACCAGACCCAACTCCCAACAGGGAGCCCGCCGGGCACAGAGCCCTCGGCGCTGCCTTGCACCCTGGGGAGAACCTTCCTCTCATCCATCTCCAAGCAAGTCCCCCCACTGGAGTGTCTACGGGAGCACCTACAGGGAGTTGCCAGGTGGTATTCAGGTGCCAGGCCATTCTGCTTCAGAGCTGACCCCCCCAGGACAATGTCTCACGAGGGGCAGAGGGGTCACCACCCTGAGACTCAAGTTGCACAAACTCAGGGTCCACATCTCGGCTCGGGCACCCGTGGACCTCCCTGAGCCCCTGTGTGTTGAGCTCAGCCCAGTGCCCGCCACAGGGAGGGCACCCACAAACACAGCCGCCCCAGCCCCAGCCCCCGGAAGAGGCTGGACTGGCCAGGACACCCAGGACGGCGTGACTTTGAGGTGGCAGGCAGCCTGCCAAAGGGGCCATGATAAGAGGGAGGCGGAGCCTGCCCAGGGGACCGAAGCCAGGGAGGCCACAGAGCCCCCAGCCCCGCCCATCCCCTGCACCAAGGACAGCCAGAACATTCCACCACTTGCCCTGTGGGTGCCGCGCCTCCGTGGAGCTGTCCAGGGCTCCTTGAGCAGCTGCTGTTCTGGGGGACAGGGGGCAAATTTATCCTTAGCAGAAAACAGCCTCTACCTTGCAGGGCAGCAAGAACTTCTGAAAGTCCTTCTGCATTTCGGCCTCCGGTCTCACCCACTGGTAGGCAGGGATTAGGCTCACCAGGCACACGGTAAGGTCAACTGGTCCCGCAAGGTCACAGCCAGGCGCGGCTGGGCCAGGGGCAGAGTGTCCAGTTCCCCACTCTGACCAAGCTCAAGCAGGGACCCTGAATCCACCCCATCCGCCACTTCCCACTCCCCACACCCTGACAGCAGGGATGTCCCTGAAAGACTTCCAAGGCCCCCCAACTGGCCCCACTTCCATGGGCCCTCTGTCACCACCACCCCACCTACCTGCTTGGGGGCCTCACCCAAGACCCTTCCACCCCAGAGCCACAGTCCTCACCCAAGACCCTCCTTGGCTGCTCAGCTCATGGGAAAGAAACCTGAACCCCAGGCTGGGCACTGCACATGGGCCCGGGTTGGGTCCCTGTCACTTTGGGCTGGGCCCTGACTTGCCAGCCCCGGGGGGTTCTCCTTTCTGCTCCTTAAACCTCCAGACCTTCCCTGCCCTGGCACTCTCTTTGCCTGTGGTTCTTGCCAGCAGTGCCTACCCTTCCCTTCACTCCACCAGCCCTCCCCTCAGTCCTGGCTCTCTAAGCTGTGAGTCACAGGCAGGGTCACCCTCTACCAGGAGAGCAGGGCCCAGGGCACACACAGAGGTCAGCAGAAAGTGCCTGCAGGATGGTGTGCACAGGAGCACGATCCTGCCACTGAGTAACAGGTGGGGGGATCACGACAGCTGCCACCCAGATTACAGCGAGGTGGTGGCAACATCACAGGCAGTTCCCATCATGCCAGGAAGAGATGGTGCGTTCTAGAAACCAGCAGCCTTTGCCGGAAGCCCCCAGGCAACAGGCTCAGCAGGAGGCCCGTCAGAGGGAGGAGGCCCGTCAGAGGGGGGAGGCCCATCAGAGGGGGAAGGCCCATCAGTGGGGGGGGAGGCCCATCAGAGGGGGAAGGCCCATCAGAGGGGGAGGCCCATCAGAGGGGGCAGCCCTAGACACCTCCCCTGAAGACCACACTGCCCTCGTTGTCCACACGCACACTGCAGTCCAGAGGCCTGCCTACCTTGCTGGCCTGGCAGCCCCAGAAACAGCCATGAAGATCCACCCAGCACCCACTGATCCAGAACCCAAACCATCAGAAGGCTCCAGCCAGGCCCCCTGGGGCTCTCTGTGAGATATGCCCACAGTGAGCCCCTCAGCCCAGGGAGGGGCTCTGAGTCACTCATGAATCCCAGAAAGACACAGTGGGGCTGGGTCTCATCCCTGGACAGCTGCTGGGATGTCGGAAGGAGCAGCAATCCATCCCAGCTGTACTGGGGAGGCCGAGGCCACACTCACCAGAGGCCGTCTCCAGACCTCCCTCAGGACGGCAGACGGCACATGCTGCACACCGGTGCTGGAGGCAGCACGCACCACCCATTTCTCTCCCTGCATGTCCCTCGCCCACCCATCCCTTTCTGTCTCCACCGCCCACCACTTCACCTGGCCAGCAGCCCACCCATCTACTCACCACCCATAGCTCACCACAACTCATCCCCATCCAGTGGCCCGTCCCTCCCTCTGCCCACCTGTCCTCCCCGGGGGCACCTACTCCATGCCCGCCCTGCACTGGCTCAGGCGGCACAGCATCTTTCCCAGGGTCCACAGCGGCCATCATAGAGCCAGAAGGCTGGCCTGCGGGGCCACGTAAACAAAAGCAGCCATGGTCTGGGTTGAGCGAATCCAGGCCCAGCACCAGTGCCCTCCTGCACTCCAGACACACGTGTACATGCGCAAAGACGGGGCCTTCCCGGCCTCTCACAGCCCCAGGCCGTGGAAGCTGGAGGGGAGGAAGGGAAGAGGGGCCACCCAGCCCCGGCCAGCTCACCCAGTCAGCGTGGCCTTATCTCCCCCACACTCAAGGCTCCCTTCCCGGACAGAGCTGCAGAGGCTATTTCAGGAATGACAGCAACCGGCCTGCAGAACGGCTTCGAGGTAGCTTGGAAGCAATCCCCTCTGAGGCTGAAGAAATGGGGGGTATCAGACAGCCCCACAAAGCCTTCAAACAGCCTCGCACACGCAGACTGAGCCCCACACATGTGATCACAGCGGACCCGTCACCAAGTCGGACGTCGAGTTCTAACGCCAGGCCACCCAGGGCCTCTCACCCACCACGGGCTGCCCCAGCCACGGCCACTGGCTCACCGATCACCAGCCCTGGACCCAGGGGAGGCCGGGAGGGTGAGGCCCATCCGACTCTCAGACACCCCCTGGAAGCCCAGGGCCTGCAGCAGCGATACCCAGGGCGGAGCCCCACCACAGGACAGGCCTCTGAGCCACGCTCCCAGGCATCAGATAAGACCAGGCATCAGATAGGAGGGCCACTTGTACAGGTATCTACCCTAAACCAGAAGCAGTCACACCCCTGCCTGGGGCAAAGCACTCCTCCAAAGGCTTGAGGCAGTCTTTGGGGCCAGAGAGAGATCTGGCCCCCCACCGGGGAGACACACTTACCGCCCTCTCGCAAGGGCCTCGGAGCATCCAGAGGTAGCCCAGGCCACAGCCACCTGGATGGGGGACTGCGCCCGTCCAGCGCCACCCCTCCACCAGAGTGGAGTCCCCAGCATCCCCCAGCTGTGGGCAAAGCACTTTGGCAAAGGGGCCCATGCAAACTTGTGGTCCAAGGTCCAGTTACAGCCGGGCCTCCAAAACTCAGGGACACAAACTGGAGCCTTTTTCCTCTGGGCCTCAGAGCCATGGGAAAAAAGGGACAGAGAGAGGGAGGGAGGGAGGGAGGGAGGGAAGGGAAGGAGGGAGGGAGGGAGGGAGGGGGGGGGGGAAGGGAGGGAGGGAAAGAGGGAAGAAGGGAAGGAAGGAAGGAAGAGAGGGAGGGAGGAGGCCTGTGGAGGCCAGAGTCCTAAGCTGGGAAGCAAGACTGATGCCATGGAGTGAACAGGTACCCATGTCTGCAGGGCTGCCTGGGGGCTGGGCACCTGCTCCTCCCTTGGGGCACTGCTGCCTCCATCAGCCACAGAGCCCCCTGAAAGACCAGGGATGTGGGCATAATATCTGTCCAGCCAGAGAAATGCAGCCCAGCAGCAGAAGCCCCACTGACCACAGCCACCCTGCCTGCCTGTCCATGGGGAATCAGGTCACTCAGGGACTGGCCTTGCCTTGGAGTCCTGCCCCCCGCTGGGCCACAGGCTGGTAGGGGTCTGGGCCCTATTGCATCTCCAGAGACCTCTGCTGCCTGTGGGCACTGCAAGCAGGGCACTCAAGTGAGGGCCCCCCTGGGGGCGGCGGTCAGGACAGCAAGGCCCGTCAGGTTTTGGAGGAACTAAGCTTGGACATCTGCACTGGGTGGGGCCCCGGAGCCTAGAGGAGAAACAGTTGATCACGTCAGCCGGCAGCTACTCAATTCGGTTCGTCTGAAAGACTGCAAAACCACACGTCTTTTCTGGCCGGTAGGTAACCACACAAAAGAAAACACACAGCAGTTCTTACTAACCCAGTCCTCTGACCCAGCCCCAGGTTTCAGCCAGCTGCGCTGCATGGGAAGGAGAGGGGGTTGTAAGCAGAAGTGAACCCCTGCCCTGATTTCACAGGCCCCAGCCATCCACCTCTGGGACCCAGGCCTCTCGCCACATAGCGGGAACTCTTAGTAGGCAGGAGGGCTGACGGGGCCTCCAGGGTGGTCTGGGGGGAGGAACGAAGCCCTCACCATCAGCCGTTCACCCCCAAAGCCGCCCTCCACCGTGGACGGAACAAGCTGACTTGTCCCTGCCCAGTTGGCTCCGAGGAAGTCGGTACTGCCAGTCGCCACAGTACCACAGCCTGCCCCACACAGAGGGAGCTGCAGACTGGCAGTGACCCCCACACCCTTCAGGGAACCGGAGCTGTCTCAGACTCCCACAGCTCCTCGTTACCCGAGACAGGTAAGCCCTCATCTGCTCCCTCTAAGCCCTGCAGTGAGGAACTACATGGGGCTCTCCTCTAGGAGCCCTGATTGCCCCCCGTTATGGCTGGAAATCAGGGAATGTCGCATGCATGCTTTGTCTCTGCCCAGCCCAGGCAGGCCACACAGCCCCTGGATGCCATGCCCCACATCCTAACCCCACAGCACCGGGCACCAGAGGAGACCACAGCGTCCCCACCACCGTGTCCCAGGGAAGTTCCCTTCTCCTTGTTTTAGAGTTGAGGTGACATGGCCACCTGGGAGCTGGGTGCAAACTCTGGTCTGTTTGCTCCAGAACCCCATAAAGCCCCTGTCCCCGGGAAGGAAGGGAGCCATTCACAAAAGCATCCCAACAGCCCCAAACCCTCCCAGCTGGGCAGGTGGGTCAGGAATGCACCCTGGGAGGTGGGGCATGGGCACAAACGGAACATGTCAGCAAACCAGAAGTAATGTAATACAATATTTATTGTCATTATTTAGTGAGGACCTAAGTAAGGCCATATGTCACAAGTGGTGGATGCGTGATTCTGATTCTTCCAGCCTCTGTCCCCCCTTTCCCTCCCCGTTATTTCTTGGTCACTGACTTACTGAGGAAATCAGGTCATATGTCCTGTAGAGCGTCCCCAACCACTGGGATTTTGCAAGTAGCCTCCTATAGCATCATTTAGCGTGTTCCTCTGGCTCAAGTATTTCCAGTACACTTGTACTTAGAGCACAAGGCTTGGTGAGATTTATTTATCCATCCATCCATCCATCCAGGCAAGGAAGCATTGTGGATGGGAGCACTTTCTGTGCATCGTCCAGAGGCCTTCACTACTTTGGAGAGGCTGGCAGCTGCGATGCACCTCGCAGAATCCCTGAGCTCACCGGGAGCTGGAGCCTGGCAGGGCTTTAGCAGCACTGCTTCAGGCACCTACGGCAGTCCAGAAGACGCAACCCCAGAACCACTGGGTTTCCGCAAGTTACAGTTCACAGGGGAATCATGGCAGGGACGCATGCCAGGTACTCACCGCTTTCTTGCCAGGGTTCGAAATCATGAGTGGTCTCCCTATGTATCTCCAAAGGTGTCTGCTGGTTTTGCCTTGCAGTATCAAGATGAACTTGGGATCTGAACCCTACCGATGCAGCTCAGCCACTTCCTCTGTTAGTCAGTGAGGCTCACCCACTGCATCTTCCGCTTGGGGAGAAGGGGGAAGACAGGGACATCTTCCAGTCCCACTGGCATGGCCCTAGGGTGCCTTTGATAACTTCCCTGGCTTCTGCTGTAATGGATGTTCCGGGCTTAGCTCGTACATCTCCTGCCACAGGCCTGGACTCCGCCATGTCCTCAGGGGCCCTGGTTTCTTTCAGGGAGAAACGGCACCTGGAGGCCACAGTCAGGTCTAGAGATGCTCATCGTTCCTGAGTGGTCCTTGCTCCTGGGCCTTTCCAGTAAGCAAAGGTATTTTTTAAGTAAACATCGTCATGAAAGCATACTGATACATGTCATTCAAAGGCAGGGATGGAGGGTTTTTGCTTAACTTCATCTAACTTACATCTGTTTTTCTTTCCCCCATGCCAAAAATTTCCATTTTCTTTCAGTTTTTATTATAGGTTCAGGGAGTACATGTGCAGGTTTGTTACAAAGGTATATTGCATGATGCTGAGGTTCTGGGTACAAATGATCCTGTCTTCCATGCAGTGTGCACAGCAGCCCACAGGTAGTGTTTTAGCCCTTGCTCCCCTTCCTCCTCCCTCCCCACTCTTGTATTCCCCAGTGTCTCTTGTTCTCATCTTTATGTCTGCATGTATTCAATACTTAGCTCTCACTTATAATAAGGGAGACCATGCAGTATTTGGTTTTCAGTTTCTGCGTTAATTCACTTAGGATAATGACCTCCAGCTGCATCCATTTGCTGCAAGGGACATGATTTTGTTCTTTTTCATGGCAGCATAGTATTCCATGGTGTACATATACCACATTTTCTTTATTCGATCTACCATTGACAGGCACCAGGGTTAATTCTATGTCTTTCTACCATTAATATATCGGTGCATGTGTCTTTTTGGTAGAACAACTTATTTTTTTTTGGGTATACACTCAGCAGATGGGACCACTGGATCGAATGGTAGGTCAACTCTTAGTTCTTTGGGAAATCTCCAAACTGCTTTCCACAGTGGCTGGATTCATGTACCTTCCCACCAACAGTGTGTAACTATTCCTTTTTCTCTGCTGCCTCGCCAGCATCTCGTGTTTAGACTTTTTGAACCAAGGCCGCTCTGACTGGTGTGAGATGGTATCTCATTGTGGCTTTGATTTGCATTTCTCTGATAATCAGTGATGAGCATTTTTTCATGTGTTTGTTGACTGCTTGTAGATCTTTTAAAAAAGTGTCTACCATATCTTTGGCCCACTTTTTAATGGTTTTTTTTCTTATTGATTTGTTAATTCCTTATAGACTCTGGAAATTAGGCCTTTGTTAGTGCAAAGTTTGTGAATATTTTCTCCCATTCTGTAGGCTGTCTGTTTATTCCCTTGACAGTCTCTCTCGCTGTGCAGAAGCTCGTTCGTTTAATTAGGTCTCACTTATGAATTTTTATTTTTGTTGCCATTGCTTTTGAGGACTTAGATACAAATTATCTGCCAAGACCACTATTGAGAAGGGTATTTCTTAGGTGTTCTTCCAGGATTTTTTCAGTTTGTGGTCTAACATTTACATCTAATCTGTCTTTAGATAATTTTTGTATATGGTAAAAGATAGGAGTCTAGTTTCAATTCTCTGCATATGGGGAGCCAGTTATCCCTGCGCCATTTATTGAATATGAAACCTTTTCCCCCATGGCATATTTTTGTTGACTTTGTTGAAGATCAGATGGCTGTAGGTGTGTGGCTTTATTTCTGAGTTCTCCTTTCTGTTCTGTTCCATTGGTCTATGTGTCAGTTTTTATATCAATACCATGCTGTTTTGATTACCGTAGCCTTGAAGTATAGTTTGAAGTCAGGTAACATGATGCCTCTGGCTTAGTTGTTTTTGTTTTTGTTTTTGCTATTTGGGCTTTTTTTTGGTTCCACCTGAATATTAGAAGTTTTTTTCTAATTCTATGAAAACTGACATTGGTAGTTTGATAGGAATAGCATTGAATCTGTAGATTGCTTTGGGCCATATGGTCATTTTAACAATATTGATTCTTCCTACCCATTGGCATGGAACATTTTTCCATTTCTGTCATCTATGATTTCTTTCAGTAGTGTTTTGTAACTCTTGTGTAGAGATCGTTCACCTCCTTGGTTAGATGTATTCCTGGGTATTTTATTCTTTTTGTGTCTATTATAAATGAAACTGCATTCTTGATTTGGCTCTCAGCTTCAATGTCATTGGTGTATAAAAATGCTGCTGGTTTTGTATCCTGGGACTTCACTTACAGTTCCAGGAGGCTTTTGGCAGACTCTTTAGGGTTTTCTGGATATAGAATCTTGTCCTCAGTGAAGGGAGACAGTTTGAGGTCCTCTTTTCCTATGTTTCTTTCTCTTGCCTGATTTTTCCGGCTAGGACCTCCAGTTTTATTTTGAATAGGAGTGGTGAAAGTGGGCATCCTTCTCTTGGTCCTATTCTTAAGGCGAATGCATCTAACTTTTACCCATTCAGTATCATGTTGACCCTGAGTCTGTCATAGATGGCTCTTATTATTTTGAGATATGTTCCTTCGGTGTCTATTTTTGTTGAGGGTTTTCAAATGAAGGGAAGTTGAATTTTATCAAAAGCTTTTTCTACATCTATTGAGATGATCATATGGTTTTTGTTTTTAATTCTGTTTATACAGTGAATCATATTTTATAAAATCTCCATTCTTACTGACACCAACACAATTACTTACCTTCAGCTGCAATTCCCATGCTGCAGTCTTAGGGTAATAAAACAAATACTGTCACAAGTGTGATGTGGCCACTACGTGCAGCTCTATTTGTCTCCAGCAGTAACCCGCTAGAAATATGTTACCTGAAATTAGTCCTTCTCGGTGGTTAAGTCACTAATTCAGCACATAGTTTTAGGCTTATTTGTTTCATTTCAATTTTGAGGGACTGCTTTTTCTGGTTAAGATTTATTTAGGGATTTTTTCATTAAGCAATTAGTAATCACTTTTTAAAAAATATGCATTCTATTCATTTACATGGCTCCAAAGCGAAATCTATAAAACAAGGTACATTCAGAGACATCAAATTCCACATGCCCCTTCCCTCCTTTTGAGGCCACCTTTTACGATTTGAAGGTTTCCACGGCTTCTGTTTTTAATATTCATATATGCTTGCATATTCCCCTTTATCAGATGAAGAATAGTTGTTATACTTTTATTCACTGTGCTTTTTCATTTAAAAAGTATCCTGATATGCTAGGTGTGGTGGCTCTTATCTGTAATCTCAGCACTTTGGGAGTTTGAGGTGAAAGGACTGCCTGAGGCAGAGTTTGAGACCAGCCTGGCCAACACAGCAAGACCGTGTCTAAAAAATAGGTAAATAAATCCTGACAATCATTCCATAATAAGAGAGCCATACACGCATTCCTTTTTATAGCTGCATACTATTCCACACATCTCTGATTCAACCCGGGTCCTCCAATGTGCATTTGCATTTTTCTAAACAGTGCTTTCGTAAGCAGCCCTGCGCATGCGTCTTTGCCTGCCTTTGCCTTCAGTTAGATTCCAGGAAGGGGGTCTGCTGGGTCAGAGGTCAGTGAGGACAGTTTTGCTGGATGGTGCCAAGTCCCCTCCTCACAGAGTCCACCCTCTTGCATGCCCGCCAGAAAATGCCAAAGGATTTCTGCCAGCCCGACGGGACCTCAGTGACATTTTGCTCCACACCCCTCTCGCCAGGAGTGAAGGCAGCACCTTCTCTCATGTTCAAGGGCCCCCTGTGGGTTGCTGTCCTGTGAGTGACATGTGTTCACACCTCCTGCTGGCCACGGGTTTTCTTCTGTTTTCAGAAACTCTTCGGATAGTAAAGAGGTTAACCCTTTGTGAACCATCACATCTGCCCCGCCCCCATCTGCATCTGCCCCCCTCCCCACCCGGCCCGGTTGTTTCCTGTTCTTTAGGTTGCTTCTTTCTCATGTGATCAAACACACAAATCTCCTCCTCCGCGCATCTGGCTTTCAAGTCACAGAAATGTTCCTCCACACTCAGGTTAAAGAATTCTAAGTGCTTTCTTTTGGTACCCAAGTGGTTTTCTGACCCACTGGGAGTCCATCCTGGTGTGTGACGTGACCAGTGGGTATAGTCTGATCACTTTCCACGTGGCCACTCACCCCACAGCATGCATGGAGCCGCCCATCTGTTCCCCACTGGCTGGAGATGCTGCCTCTGTCTTTTGCGAAACTTCATATACAAAGGGATTGACACGCAGTTTCTAAAAAGCTGTTCCACTGGTGATCTGCTTGCCTATAAGGCAGTGTCATGCTGTTTTAATTAGCAAAGCTGTATGTTTTATAATATTCGAGCCATCCTAGCCAAGAGCACAGACATGACTCTTCACAAGAGAACAGCTGGAGACGTCACGGAATACAATGCCAAGCCCAGGGCCCGCCAAGATCAAACGCTTGAGGCGCATGTTTCCTGGGGCCTCTCAGACATAGCCAGAGGAGGTTCCTGCCCCCATCTCCAGCTGCTCCCCTCTGCGGGGCAGGGTGGGGATGCCTCTGGCAGGGGTCTGCCCCTCTCAGTCAGAGCTCCTTCTGCTCCCTCCTCTGAGCTGTCCGGGCTGCTCTGTATAAAAGTTGAGGAGGCAGCGCCTGGCCCCAGGGTGGGGTAAGGGGTCCCAGTGCAGCTGGGCTGTCTCCATACAGAGGAGTGCTCCAGGGCTGAAGGGAGTGGAGGGGTGGGGGTCCCTGTCCAGATGCTCTGCCTGTGGTTCCTGCTTTCCAAATCTCTTCAAGTCTCTGCCTGGAGCAAATTCAGCCAGGAACTGGGGAGAGCTATTCAGAGCACCCTTTCAGTGTGCCCCAGAGTGTGATTTGGGGAGGCAGCAGAGAAAGGCGCACACCTTGGCAAGAGTCCCCACCCCCCAGGGAACCTGCACCCTATGGGTAAGGGCGGCCAGTGCTCGCCCGTTGCCAGAATGCAGGCACAGAGCAAGGCTTTGAGAGCCACCTCTCAAAGGTGACAGCCATCAGGGTGCTTCCTGAGGGCAAATGCCAGGCGGGAGTGGGGGTGAGCATGGATAAACACTGGGCCTAAGGCCAGGAATAGTGCATCGCTTCACTTGAGAGCACAGCATCCTAAGGCCTCCTGGGAAGAAGCTTTCTGGGCATGGCCTGAGCGAAGTGACCAAGCCCAGTTGTCTCATCTGTAAGCGACCCAAATGTCCCCATCTGTGAGTGGATAAGTGAAACTGGGAGCAGAGCCCAGGCCTCAGGTCCCAGAGTGGGCAGGGCCATGCCCTGGGGCCAGCTCCCCAGCCCAGCCCTTCAATCAAGGAGAAGTTCCTGCTGGAGGTGGCCAGGCAGATGCCACACAGACGCCAGGCGTCTCATCTGAGAGTCCCGTGCCAACGATGGAGCCACCACCCTCCTGGGAGCCTTTCTGCTGGTCCATCCCATGCAGTGCCTCGGACCACCGCTGGGTCCTTGCTGTGCGCAGAGCCCTCCAGGGGCAATGACAATGCCCATCCCGTGGCCCCGAGCCTCAATCCTCTAAGACAGGAATCCCCAATCCCGGGTTCATGGCCTGTTAGGAACCAGGCTGCACAGCAGGAAGTGAGCGTTAGGTTAGTGAGCATTACCACCTGAGCTCTGCCTCCTGTTGGATCAGCTGTGGCATTAGATTCTCACAGGAGCAGGAATCCTATCGTGAACTGCGCATGCGAGGGATCCAGGATGCGTGCTTCTTATGAGGATCTAATACCTGATGATCTGAGATGGAACAGTTTCATCCCCAAACCACCACCACCTTGGTTCCATCTTTCTTCCACAAAACAGGTCTCTGGTATAAAATAGTTTGGGACCAATGCTCCAAGGGGAACGGTGTTTCTGCAAAAGGACTCAGGCACCCTCTTGGACACACCACCCTTATCCCGGATCCTTCCGGAAGCACCATGCCTGCTCAAACGGACCTCACACCCTGAATCAAATCTTAGAATGTCCCAGGAGATAGTCAAGAAGCGGGCAGACACCTGAATCCCACCATGGATCTGCCCCACCCCCAGCCAGGGTCGGGTCGCCAGAGAGAAGCCCCTCCCCAGCCAGCCAGCTCCCACCCACGCTGGGCTCCCAAAAAGGGTTGGGCCAGGCAGCGGAAGCCACACTCCATCACATGGTCAGATACCGCATGTAAAAACGGCCCCCTGGGCTGGGGTCACATGGCATCCCTGTGGTCACTCCGCCAGCACCAGAGACATCAGCTGCCTCTCTTTGCCAGCCCCGATAGCTTTGCACCCGTGAGGTCTGGGGTTTCTCATGGTGCTCAGAGGAGCTGTTGGAGAGAGACAGATGCCCACCAAGAAGGGGCGTGGAGGCCAGGATGGTCTCACCAACGTGCCCGCAGGGACCCCAGGCACAAGCAGAGCGTGGCGTAGGAGCGCTTGGGCGCTAGAGTGACCCATGGGGACAGTCATCTCATACTGGCCAGCCACAAGGCACCTCCTGAGACTGAAGCCATTCCCTGCTGCCCCCTGCTCTGTAACCAGACCTTGGGGTCTGGGTCAAAGTGGCCCAGGATGGTGGCATTCATTGTCTCATTCTACCCTCCAGCAGCAGATATTGGGCTTCTGGAAGCTCCTCTGTGGCATCTCCCCAGGCCGACACCATGGTCTCCTATCACTGGCCACACACCAGCATCTCGCCTCGGACATTTGCCCTCTCGGCTTCTCCTGGGCCTGGCATGTTCTCCTGGCATTACCAACCTTGGGAGCTGTCTCCTCTCGCAGGTGCCTGAGGTGAGACTGTCCTGGCCTTGTTCTTGCCCGTGGACAGAGACTGGAATCACAGGGAGATATAGCAGGGGCTAAAAGCTGGTTTGGAGTGTCAGGGCTAGGGAGGGCTTCTCTGCCTCCCAGACAAGGCAAGTGGAATGCAGGGAACTGAGGGCCTGCCCAGGGCCAAACAGGGGCTCAGGACCAGGACCTCTGCGTCTGCACCTTGGCTACAGGGACCGGCGCATTCCTGTCGCTGGAAGGCACGAGCTCCCAGGACCTGCTGTGTCAGGCCACAGCCCCATCAGCAGCATCCCGGGGACTCAAGGACGCTAGCTCACCTCAGCAGCTTTGGGTCACACGGGTGAGGACCTCAAGCTCAGAAGGAGCAGCGTTGAAACCAGCCTGACAGCAGGAGGGGAATTCCTGGCAACCAATGCCTTTAAAAACGGGGCATCAACCACCTGGGTGGAATCACCTACCAACCCCTGTCACTCTGACGCCCTCAGTGGGCACGGTGCTCCTCCCATCTCAGCTGCCCCCATGGGCACTCAGCTCCGCACAGCCTGATTCCAGCTCTAGGGCACACATGGGGTGGGTTTGGAGCGTTCACCCTTCCTGTCCTCTGAGGGACATGCCACAGGCCAGGACGACACGTGGCAGAACTCACGGCAGCAGCTGATGTGCCAGCTCCCCGGCTCCAACCACGTGACCTCGCACCAGGCGGCCCAGCTGCATCCCAGGCCCTCACACCCAGTGGAGGTTCATCCCATCAGCACCCAGGAGTGACCCTCAAAGCCCCTCCCTCAGACCCAGACCCCCAACATAACACAGCCAGTATGTTATGTGCAAAGGTGCCAATGCTTTGCAACTGCCAAGCGAAAGGGACCCTCCTGTCCCTCCACCTGCCTCAGCACCCCAGGAGTGTAGGCCCAAGTTGCGAGCACCATGCCCACAGGGAACTGTGGCTTCAGTGCCAGGCACAGGTGGCTGTCCTCTCCAACACAGGCACCCTGCACGGAAGGCGCCGCCACCAGGAGCCTGCCACAGAGGACAAGACACAGACTCAGAGCCCAGAACCCTGGCCAAGGCAGCCCAGCCACAGGGCCATGTCCAGACACAAAGCGCTGCCACCTGCCCCATGCCCAGCAGGTAGTGTCCGGGCTACCTGCAAGGACCCAGGTCCCTAGCACCCTCCTGGCCCCTGGCCCCACACAGACGGGGGAGGCCCTTTTCCCAGGCTATAGGCTCTTTTGCCACCTGGACTGCCTCCTCCCCAGCTGACAGCCAGGTGTAAGGAATTCCTGTGTTCCCACCAACTAATACGAAGCCACAGTTAGGCACTCGGTGTGTTGACAAGGGTGGATCCAGAAACACTGGGCTGGGTCTGCAGTGAGGGCATCCCAGACAGCCAGGAGATGAGACCCAGGGCTCGGGCCCCACAGAAGGTGGCACTGGGAAAAGCCCCAAAAGGAATTCCCAGTTTTACTGGGAATCTAGGGCTGAGGAGTGGGTGGAGGAGTCTTAAAGAAGATGGAGAGAAAGAGATCTGGTGGCCCAAAGGGCCCCGTCCTCCTCTGTGCCCACCTCCGCCACCTGCCTTGGCTTCTGGCCTCCTGCCTTCTGCCCAGCTGCAGAACCACCACCCAGCAGCTGCTTTGGACTCCAGTGCTGGAGCCCAGGGACAGGAGGGCACTGAGGGCCACAAAGTTGGGCACTGCAGCCTGAGAGCTGGCCTCTGCATGGCCTCGTCTTTTGGGGAGGCAGCCAGATCAGCCCAGTCTGCCCGCAGGACCCGCTTCTGGCTCTATCTGCGAGGGTTCTGCCAACACCCCTGGAAAGTTCTTGGGAAACAGGAAAGCCAGGGCTGTGGGAGCAGGGAGCAGGGGCTGCTGAGCCAGGCTTGGGTTTGACAGCCTATGGGGCAGTCTCCATGCACTCCAGGTCCTCCCTCAAATCCCTCCCCTTGGCCACAACCAGGATCTCTAAGCATCTCAGCAACCAGAGTAGATGCCGGCTGGATGTGCACACCCCTAGCCAAGGCTCACAGCAAGAGATATAGGACCTCTGGGTGCAGCAGGGCTGTATGGACCCCTGTGCTCTCAGCTAAGATGGGGGCTGCCACCAGTGGGGATGCAAACAGCCATAGATGACAACTGGGGGTGTTGAGGCAGGAAGCCTAAGCGGGCAAGGGTCATGGCCCAGGTGCCATGTCCGCCCCAGTCAGCCAGGGAGGCCAGAAGGAACACAGGAAGAACTGCTCTCCTGGGGGCGGAGGTTCCCCGAGGAGGGGACAGGATATCCTGGCTGGCCTCCCCAGCTGTACACAGGAGAGTTTGCCCTAGCCCTGCAGGTCAGCGGGACACCAGCTCCTGCCTCACCCCACTGCATGCACGACCGGGCCCTGGCTCCTCAAGGCCAGGCTTGTCATCCTCAGGCCAGAAACTACAATACTCCTCATTTCACAATCCACCTAAAGACAGGGCCCTGTCTCTGCTACCATTGCCAACATTTCTTACAGTAACCCCAAGGCTGGACTGGTGCAGGGCTGGACCCGATTTCGTGAGGCTGCAGGTGGCTGCCAGCCACTCTGCCATCCTGGCTCTACGGCTGGGTCTCCCCAGACTGGTCCTGCCAACCTCCTAGAGCACTGAGGGTGGGGGCACATCTCCCAGGCCCCTGCCAAGCCACATGCCCTGCCAGCCAGGGTCTACCTCCAGTCCCACCCCACATGGAGGGACCTGGGTGGGAGGCTGTTCATGACAACTTCCCAGGGCCAGGAGAGCTGGCCTCTGCATGGCCTCATCTTTTGGGGAGGCAGCCAGATCAGCCCAGTCTGCCCGCAGGACCCGCTTCTGGCTCTATCCGCAAGGGTTCTGCCAACACCCCTGGAAAGTTCTAGGGAAACAGGGAAAGCCAGGGCTGTGGGAGCACATCTTACAGGGACAGGGCCCAGAGCTGGAAAGGACCAGCCCCAGGTCTGGACACTTCACAGAAGCATCCCTTTCCTGGCCACCCTCTCACAGAAGCCATCCTGCCCCTGTCCCCAGAAGCCACCCCTGCCTTGCCAGCTCTGCGGAGGCTGGGTAAAGGCAGACTCTGCTGAGTAAACGTCCGAGACCTAAACAATCTGAATCAGGAAGAAAACACAAGTGCAAGCAGAGACTTCCTCTGGGGTGCGGCAAGCCCTCTTCCTCCTCCTCTGCACGGGCGGCTACAGTGAGCCCGGGAGGCATGTGCCCACTAACCTGCATGCAAGTGAGAATTGAGGGGGGGGCTGTGGGCATTTTGCCTGGTATCTGGCTGAGGGGTCTTCCCACCTCTGGATATCTCAGAGAGTTTGGGGGCCAGGAGGCAGCATGCAGTACCTGTGAGCCTGGCATCTGCTGAACATTTGCACAGTGGCATCGGACTTGGGTGGGGTGCTCTGGGGTCACTGCACACAAACATCTCCCAAACCCCAGGCCAAGCTCCTGCTGCCGCAGCCATGAACAGAGCCAGCTCCTCTCACAGACCACCAGTGGCCAAGGCTCAGGCACCCGCTGACATGTCAGGAGGCAGAGACTTGGGAGCCGGGGTGGGGAAAAGTCTCTAAGACTACACCCCAACCACATCTTTGAGGACAGAGGTGGCTGAGACATCCTCTTCCTGATGTGGAAGGCCACCTCTCTCAGCAAGGAAGGCAGTAGCCCTGGGACCCCCACACCACCCCCTTTCCTGAGGACATGCTTGAAGCCAGCTGGGGCCTGGCTCCTGTTGCACCCCCCCTTGAGGGCCCTGGTGGCAGCTGCCAGCAGGCAGGGCAGGGACAGACCCCTGGATGCCCTCCAGCCAGTTCTCTCTTGAGCCTGGCTGAGGCAGAGGAGATGCTTCCACCTATGAGGACCCTCAGGGAGACCATCCTTGCAGCCTTCGGATGAGCCCAACAGCAGTCAGCCATGGGATGGCTGGGTAGAGGCTCCCAGAGGAGCCAGAGGCTGGCACCACACCAAAAGGCTGCTGGCTGGGCAGCCAGGAAGTAGGGCCACTGGTATGGCAGGGGAGGGCCCCAGGCAGGCATCAAGGAGAGCAGCCTGGACCTTCCTGGAGGTGACTTCCCTGCTCGGCCTCGGCGAAACCCAGTGCTCAGCCCGGCTCAGGCACGCTGTGCCGGGAATTGGAACCACCTGGTGATTGGGAGGGCCAGGTGTGTCTTGTTCTCCAGGAGCACAGCTACCTCTGAATTCGGGCTGCAAACCTGCCTCTCCATTCTGCATCAGGCCAGATTTTCCTGGACTTGTTGGGCTAATATGGGGCCGGTGGGAACGTCTATGCCATGCTGACCCCTCCAGTGGCACCACTACCATCACCATCCTACCCTGGACAGCCCCCTGCCCAGAGTCCATCTGAGCCTCAGGGGGTCTGAGATGTAGCACCAACGGGGTGTCAGGCCCCTCTCCTCTTGGGGGCTCCTGAGCCTCCGGAGTCTCAGCCGACCTTGAGTTCTCTTACTGCACTCAAGGTGCGCTACCCAGCAGGCTTCTCTTCCCAGAACAACTCACACCTGGACCGAACCTACCAGAGGAGGGCAACCAAATTCTGGGTTCCAGGCGTTCCCTCCCCAGCCGGCTCTCCCCCCCACACCGGGCCTGAAAGCAGCTGTGCACCCCCCAGACACAGCAGCGCCCCTGAACTTCACGGGGCCGTGCAGAGCTTGTGTTTCTGCGTTCCCCACTTCCTTCCCTCCTCTGCTCCGGGGTCGCAGCTCCGATGGGGCAGGTGGCGCTGGGACAGAACTCCCCCACACCAGCTCTCAGGAAGCACCTTCGTGCCGGCTGTCGCGGATGGCGATACTCACACAGCGAAGTGGTAGACGAAGCATTTCCAGCCCGTGGGACGCTCGAGGAAGTTGTAGACGCGGCCCTGGACGTGGGTGCGCGCCAGCAGCGGGCGGCGAGTGCTGTAGATGGAGACGCGCGGGTCTAGGCTCACCGGCGGCCGCGGGCCAAGGTCGGAGGGAACTGTGGGTGCGGCGGACGCGGCCGGGGACGCAGGGGGCGCGGGCCCTGGGGCGCCTGGCGCGATGGGCGCGTAGAGCGCGCCGCCCGCGGGGCCGCCCTCCGCCAGCTCCAGCGAGAAGGGGCACTTCTTGGCCAGGCCCGCGCTGCCCCGCCGGGCGCCTGGCAGGCGGCCCCAACCCCAGCGCTTCCTCTCGGCCCTGGGCGGGGAGGAGGCCGCGGCCATAGCGAGGAGGGCCCGCGGGGGGGCCGGCCCGGGCGGCAGCACCGGGAGCTGCAGCGAAGGCGAGCGCCGGGGCACAGTGCGAGCAGCCGTTGCTGCCAGCCCCGCCGCGCGGGGCCGCTGCCCGCCCAGCCCGGGAGCTCGGGGCGGGGCCGGAGGGGGCAGTGGCCGAGGGCCGGTCCCACGAAGCGGCGTGCCCCGCCCCCGCCCGCACGCCCCGCCCCCGCCAGCAGGCGCTCACAGGGCATCCCTTCCCGGGCCCACCGGCTTGGCTCTGCCTCCGCGCACCCCCTAGCTTGGTCTGTCCCCGCCCCCGCCAGCCCACACCTGCTTAGTTACACCCGCCCCGCCTGCATCTACCCCGCTTGGCCCCGCCCCTTCACGCCCACCTGTTTGACCCCGCCCATCTGTTGGGCCCCCGCCCCGCCCACCTGCTTAGCCCCGCCCACCTGCAGCTCCCTGCTTGCTTCTGCCCTGCCCCCGCCCACCTGCTTGGCCCCCCACTTGGGACGCCCGCCTGCTCTGTCGGGCCCGCAGCACCACCCCAGGGGTGCCCGGGAGGAAGGCGCAGGCCTGTCGGATATACTACGACAGTGAGCTGCATGGCCCGTGCCGGAGGGGCGGGGTAGGATGCCGGCATCTACTTTCCCGCCATCTGAGCCGCTCTGGAATTGGGGGTGGGGGGAGAAAAGGGGCGTCCTGGGTGAGGGTGTGCTGGCCTCGCGATCACTTGAGCACCCCGGGTGCCCGGGCGCGCAATCCGTGGGTAGAGAATGCGCTTGGGTCACTTTCCACCAGGGCCCTTGGACCCGGAGGGTGAGATGGGACCACCAACTGTCAGGCACCCCCCTAGTGGGAACCGTGCGGGTGGGGAGCCTGGGGGCTGCTGGCGGGGACACAGCCCAGGGTCTGGACCTGGTTTGACTGCTGGGCATGGGGGGCGGGGCTGCCTGAGCAGGTCAAGGGAGAGGCCCTTGCGCCACCCTAGGGACTTGGAGAATAGGCACCTTGTCCTCTCTACCCGCGGGACCAGGCTGACGCTGCGCTCCCCTAGGTGGGGGTGTGTTGGTCACATCGGAAGGTTTTCACAGCTCTCTGCACTGCCTCCCTCCCACTGCTGGCATTTAGATCTCAGCCATCTCAGGCTTGGGGGGGTGGGGGTGGGGAAGCCAACAGAAGAGACCAGCTTTTTTCGGGACATTGCACACCACTCCGAGGCAGGGACTGGAGGTGGAGCTCAGCAGAGACTCTCAGCCCCACCAGGAGTCCCAGAACTTAGGGACACTTCCAGGGCGTCACCAAGCACCCTGGGCGGATTTGATGTATCCACCACCCCTCTGCCCAAAGCCCACTCTTTTATCATGGATGGGGTCCAGCCCAGGCCCTTGACACCTGACTCCCCACCCCAGAGTGGTGCCCACACACGGGTACATAGTCTGTATTTGCAGAAAGAGTGGATGGAGTGGGTCCCAGCTTGTGCTGGGCGCTGTGATAACGCAGGGGACAGAGGGGAGGGTACCTTCCTGGGAAGCACATCCTTGAAGGCACAAAAGGGGCAGTGGGCCAAAGATGGGAGAAGTCAGCTCTGCAGGGCACACAGCATGCACTCAGCAAGTACTTTCCAGATGAACACACACACACCTGCATGAAGACTCTACCTTCCCCTCCCACAGCAGCAGGAAGAAGGTGAGGTTTGAATGAGCAGCATTTGGACAGCTGGACAGCCAGAAAGAAAAAAGAAAAAAAAGAAAAGGAAGGAAGGAAAAAAAGAAAGAAAAATGATACCTTGGGTTCATCTTACCACACACAAGAAGAAATCTCAAATGGATCACAGGCTTAAGTATAAAAGGTGAGATGAAGCCACACAAATTCTACAAGCATGTACAGGTCAATTCCTCAAGATCCCATGAATCGGAAACACATTTCCAACTATGACTTGAAATCCAAAAGCAATAGATAAAAAACAGAAAAATCAAAATAAAAGCACCATTAGCAAAGTAAAAGAGGCAAATGGCCAACTGGGAAAAGTAGCTGCAGTTTCTATCACAGATGAAGGATTAATATTACCTATACATAAAGAACATCCAAAACTCAGGTGAGGAACCTGCCAGACAGTCCTATGGAAAAGGGAGCAGAAGACATGAGCAGTTCACAGGAAATGGGGTTCATGACCTTTGCACTTATGAAAAAATGTTCAACCTCATTCATATCAAGAAAAATGCAAATTAAAAGTACACTCTGATATCACTGCTTGCTTATCAGATTGGCAAAAATCCAGACCTTTGATGGCAACTCTGTGGGAAAGGCAGCAGGTGCACTCCTCATCACTGGTAGAAAAAGGACCTAGTGATTTTAGTAAATGTACCATTTGACGCATAAACCCCACTTCTAGGAAATAACCCAAAGATATGTAGGAAAAATAGAAAAGTACACATACATAATGATAGTCAGTGCAGCATTTTAATATTAGCAAAAGTCTAGAGACAGTCACAATGCCCTTCAATAGGTTCAGTTGTGCTGTGTACAGCCACATCATGGAGTGCCATGATCAATGTGATCACTAATACCCAAAGAACCAAAGGATCCCAAAGAACTGCATTTTAGTAATAATATTGGTATTGCTATTTTGCTATTATAGAATGTATATAAATATATATATGTATAAAACAAATATGCTGAATTCCTTTGCAACCAAGATTTTCAGTATAAATTCCTTTGCAACCAAGATTTTCAGTATAAAAGAGATACAGATTTAAAAAAAGAAGTACAAACCAATCCTTAAATGTGAATGGACCATATCAGCATAAACCCCTCCACTATTTTATCTTAGGAAAAAGGTGTATGCTACTGCTGTCCATTGTCAAGTTTGAGAAGGGGCTGATCAGCAACAGCACAATTTGAACATCAAAAAGAGTCATGGATTAAAATATATCAAATAGCTGAAAAGCCCATGCATTCATAATAATACTGAAAAATCCAATTGGCCCTCTGCGGGTTGCTTGGCTCATTATTGTGAAGACAAGTGAAAAGGCAGGGTGGTCAAGCAGGTATCCACCTTCCCTGTACAAACTGGACTTCAGGGTAGAAAGAGCCATACCTGCTAGCAGCACATATTGAAGAACTTCTGGCTAGAATGTGATGTGGGGGAATTGCTTTAAACAATCAGGAGGGAGTTGGGGTAGAAATGAAACAAAACTCCCTCTGAATTGGTCATCGTTGGACCTGGGGTGGGTGAATGTAGTCATTATGCTGGGCTCTAGTTTGGTACGTTTCCATATTTTTTAAAAAATGTTTTGAGATGGAGTTTCACTCTTGTCACCCAGGCTGGAGTATGGTGGCACGATCTCGGCTCACTGTAACCTCCGCCTCCCAGGTCCAAGTGATGCTCCTGCCTCAGCCTCTCGAGTAGCTGGGATTACAGGTGTGTGCCATCACACCAGCTAATTTTGTATTTTTAGTAGAGATGGGTTTCACCATGTTGGCCTGGCTGGTCTCGAACTCCTGACCTCAAGTGATCCACCTGCCTCGGCCTCCCAAAGTGCTGGGATTATAGGCATGAGCCTGTATATTTTTAAAATTCTAGGGCAGGCGCGATGGTTCATGCCTGTAATCCCAGCACTTTGGGAGGCCGAGGCAGGTCGAGTTCGAGACAAGCCAGGCCAGCATGGTGAAACCCCATCTCTACTAAAAATACAAAAGTAGCCAGATGTGGTGGCACACACCTGTAATCCCAGCTACTCGGGAGACTGAGGCAGGAGAATCAATTGGACCCGGGAGGCAGAGGTTGCAGTGAGCCAAGATTGTGCCACTGCACTCCAGCCTGGGCGACAAGAGTGAAACTCTGTCTCCAAAAAAAATACAAAAAAAAAAAAATTTCTAATAACTCACTGGAGAGGCTTCTTGGTGGCCCCAGGGCTGTTTCCTGGGGCCCAAGCTGTGCCATAGCCTGCTGCTCTGAGGGTCTGGGGCCCCACTGGCCTGGGGACTCTGAGGCAGGAGAGAGGGTGGACAAGGGGTTGTCTTCAAGCTCCCTGCAAGCTCCAAGGAGCTGAAGGGGGATGGGTGGAGAACTGAGAGGTGGGAGTAAGGCCAGGTGCACAGGTGAGGTAAGGTGGGGCTGGGCTGGGCTGGGTATGGGCTCAGGTGAGGCCAAGGGCTGAGGGTGGGGAAATAAGGGTGGGTGGCCTGGTGGAACAGGAAATACAAGTGAGGTCTGACCCAGCCCAGTGGCTGCTCTCTGGGTGGGGAAGGAATTGAGGAGGGTTCCCATAAGCTGAGGGAGCGGGACCCCAGGGTCCAAGCCTCCCAGCTGCCACCTGCTCCCTCCAGGACACACCCTCCACTAAGGAAAACTCCTCCTCTGTCATTCTCGTGGGTGCACATGTCCAGTTTTGGCCGTCCTGGATGAAAAGGCTGACAAACGTATGGAGCCCTCATGGACAGGCAGGCACCCCTCTTCCAGCCCCTCAGGCCCTCAGGCTGTCCCAGAGCCTGAGAACCTCCTGGAAACACAGCACCCACCCTACCTCACACGAACTTTCCAGGGCTGTTTGCCAACATCCTTCAGCTCACTAGGCTCACCTCATGTTTCTCCAGCAGGGTCAGAGGTCCACAGTGGGAGGAGCCTCAGCAGTCACCAAGAATGCATGAGAAATGGGGAAACTGAGGCTGACCAAGGGAAGGGTGTGTGTGCTGTGAGATCAGCATCTGTGGGCCAGGGCTGGGCTGCTGGAACAGCAGCTTCCTGGCCAACATCCTCCTTCAGGTCACCTTCCTATCTATTCATTCATTCATTCATTCATTTGTTCCCCCAGATCCTGGCAGAGCACCGGCTGAGTGCTAGATGCTGTTCTAGGCGCAGGCCACAGAGCTGTGTGCAAGATGGCCAGGTAGTGGTGAGACAAAGAAAACAAAGGGGGCACAAGATGGGGGTGCAGGCTGTGGAGGGTGGTCAGCAGGGACCCCGGGGGCATCTCCACAGAGACCCTGGAGCAGGCCCTTCAGCGAATCTGGGAGGTATTTGCTGTCGGAGGACTCTGCATGCAGTAGGCACTCAATACAGAATGGATGGGTGGCTAGGAGATGGGGGAGGGTGGCTGGACGGAGCCACCGCCCTGTATCCCTGAAGCCAATGCATCCCTCCAGAGGGACCTTCTGGCTGGCGAATGTCCCCTATGGATGTGATGCCCCTTATCCATAAGGCATCTCCCCATTTAAGGCCCTGTTGTTCAGAAGGTATGTGCACAGGTTTGTTAGTGGCACGATGCTGAGGTTTGAGGTATGGATGATCCCGTCACCCAGATAGCGACAATAGTACCCAGTGGTTTTTCAATCTTTGCCCCCATCTACTAGTCCCCAGTGCCAATCATTGCCATCTCTATGCCCATGAATACCCATTGTTTAGTTCCCACTTATAAGTGAGAACATGTGGTATTTGGCTTTCTGTTCCCGAGTTTTGCTTAGGATAATGGTGTCCAGCTACACCCATGTTGCTGCAAATGATATGGTTTTATTCTTTTTTGTGGCTGCATAGCATTCCGTGGTGTATATATCCCACATTGTCTTTATCCAGTCTGCCACTGATGGGGGACACCTTGGGTTGATTCCAGGTCTTTGCTATGGTGAATAGTGCTGAGATGAACCTGAAAGTGTGGGTGTCTTTTTGGTAGAATGATTTTTCTTTGATATATGTATCCAGTAATTAATGGCATTGCTGGGTAAAATGGAAGTTCTGTTTTGAGTTCCTTAGGAAATCTCCAAACCGCTTTCCATAGTGACTAATCTACATTCCCACCAATGGTGTGTAAGTGTTTCCTTTTCTGCTCAGCCTTGCCAGCATGTGTGGTTTTTTGACATTTTAAAAAGGGCCACTGTGACTGGTGTGAGATGGTATCTCGCTGTGGTTTTGATTTGTATTTCTCATCATTAGTGATGTTGAGTATTTTTTTATATGTTTGTTGGCCGCATGCATGTCTTCCTTTGAGAAGCATCTGTTCATGTCCTTCGAGCAATTTTTTACGGGGTTACTTATTTTTTTCCTTGTTGAATTGTTTGAGTTCCTTACAGATTCTCAGTATTAACCGTTGGTCAGATGCACAGATGCAAATATTTTCTCCCATTCTGTAGGTTGTCTGTTTACTCTGTTGATAGTTTCTTTTGCTGTGCAGAAGCTCCTTAGCCTAATTAGGTCCCACTTGTCAATTTCTATTTTTGTGGCAATGACTTTTGAGAAATTAATCATAAATTCTTTCCCAATGCTGATGTCCAGAATGGCATTTCCTAAGTTTTCTTTTAGTATTCTTATAGGTCGAGGTCTTACATCTAAATCTTTAATCTATCTTAAATTAATTTGTGCATGTGGTGAAAATTAGGGGTCCAGTTTCATTCTTCTGCATATGGCTAGCCAGCTATTCCAGTACCATTTATTGAATATGGAGTCTTTTCGCCATTGCCTATTTTTGTTGAGCTTGCTGAAGATCAGATTGCTGTAGGTGTGTGGCTTTATTTCTGGGTTCTCTATTCTGTTCCATTGATCTATGTGTCTATTTTTGTTCCCGTACTTTACAGGTTTGATTACGGTAGCCTTGAACTTTAGTTTGAAGTCAGGTAATGTGATGCCTCTGGCTTTTTTCTTTTTGCTTAGGATTACCTTGCTATTCTGGCTCGTTTTTGATTCCATATGAATTTTAGAATAGTTTTTCTAATTCTGTGAAAAATGACATTGGTAATTTAATAGGAATGGTGTTTAATCTGTAGATTGCTTTGGGCAATGTGACCATTGGGATACTAATTTTTCCTATCCATGAGCATGGAATGTGTTTCCACTTGCGTCATCTATAATTTTTTTTTTTTTTTGAGACAGGGTCTCACTCTGTCACCCAGGCTAGAGTGTAGTGGCACAATCATGGTTCACTGCAGCCTCAACCTCCCAGGCTCAGATGATCCTCCCACCTCAACCGCCCTAGTAGCTGGGACTATAGGTGTATGCCACCATGCCCGGCTAAATTTTGTATTTTTTGTAGAGATGGGGGTCTCACCATGTTGGCCAGGCTGGTCTCAAACTCCTAGACTCCAGTAATCCGCTCACCTCAGCCTCCCAAAATGCTGGGATTACAAGTGTGAGCCACTGCACCTAGCCAATTTTGTTCAGGAGAAACACTCATCTAATGAAGGAAATAGTTCATCTCCTTGGTTAGATGTATTCCTAGGTAATTTTTGTGTGTGGTGAGAGTGGGCATCCTTGTCTTACTCCTACTCTTAAGGGAAATGTTCCCAGCTTTTGCCCATCCAATGTGATGTTGGCTATGCGCTTGACATAGATGGTTCTTACTATTTTGAGGTATGTTCCTTTGATGCCTAGTTTGTTGTGGGTTTTTATTATGAAGAGATGTTGGATTTTTATCAAAGGCTTTTTCTGCATCTGTTGAGAAGACCGTGTGTTTTTTTGTTCTGTTTATGTGACAAATCACATTTATTGATTTGTATGCATTGAGCCAACCTTGCATCCCAGGAATGAAGCTTACTTGATTGTGATGAATTAATTTTTGGATGTGTTTCTGGATTCAGTTTGCTAGTATTTGTTGAGGATTTTTACGTCTATGTTCATCAGCAAAGCCCCTGTTCTTGATCCTGGCCCCACAGGTGGTTCCTGGTTCACTGATGCCTCACCTGTTCCCTAACTACCTGCCCCCCCATGATCATAAAGATTGGTCAGCTCAGACCCGCTCCTACCGCAGGCCTGGGAGGGGACCCCAGGGCAGTTGCCTGGGGACTCCGTAAACAGCTTCTAATGCAGACCCAGAGGCAGTAGGGCTGGGTGGGCCCTAGGAATCTGCATTTTAGTGTGCTCCCCTCTCACCTGTGCAGGAGACCCTGAGGGTCCCCAGGTTTGGGCACCATAGCAGGACAGAGCCATAACCTGCTCAGGGTCCTTCAGTTCTGCCTTGTCCTGGTTCTTCCTGACTGCAGACTATGTTGGATGGTCACTCCACAAGGAGCACTGGCAGTGACTGTGCCCCGCACGCTGCACAAGAGGCCTTGCCTTCATGGATCTCACGGTGGTGTAGGACAGACACACCTTCACAGAGAAAGGGCCCCCAGGAGCAGGTCCGCATGCACACTGAAGCCAGGGCTCCCCACCAAGGCAATTTTCTCACCTGTGAAATCAGGAGACATAGGAGATGGATGTGCCATGACCTGTCCCCCGCTTTACAGCTTGGGTGCACCCCACCTCCTCCTCTTCCAAGACACCAAGCTGGGAAGCGGCCAGGGAAGACTGAGGCTATATGTGTGTCTGCCCACACGTGTGCAAGTCTGTGTGGGTGTGCACGTGTCAATGAGCCTTTTTGTCACCATGAAGGGCCTGGGGATCCCCCATCCCCACTCCTAAGAAAGGCAGCCTTGAAGCAGCAGGATCCAGCAGGCTGGGAAATGTGCACTAGCACAGAAAGCAGTGGGACAGAATAGAGAGGCAGGAGCTGTGCCCTGTGCGGCCGTGGCTGGGGGCCGGGCCCTCCCTGCAGGTCACACACCCACACTCACTCCTCCCAGCCCAGACCCAGGGGCTTAGCCTGGTGTCCAGGTGGGCGAGCCGGGTGCTTCCGGCTGTGTTTACTTTGGTCTGAGGTTAGGTCATCTGACGTCACTGCAGACTCTCTGAGCTGGCCTCATGCTCATTGTTCTGTGGAAGCTCCTGGATTCCCACCTGGGCCCAGCCCATCTGGCAGAAATCCCTTGCGGAGAGTGCTCCTGGTGCAGCCTTGATTCCTGGAGTTGTCCACACTGCCTTGAGGGAGAAGTTGGCTTCAGCCAGCAGCACGGGCCTCTCCACTGACCCTCCTGTCACTGGCCACCAAGCCTCCCACCCCTAGTGGGATGTTGGGGACCAGCCCCACAATCCAAAGGCCCGAGGCCTCCCCAAACCTGGTGGGGCCCCTGCCCAGGGCAGCAGCCTGCCACCCTCACACACAGCCCTTCCCTGGGCCCAGGCAGGCCTGTCTGGGCATGTGACAGGCCAGCCCCTCCCCTCCCTGGAGAGTGGTGTGGGAGTCCCTGCCACTCAGAGAAGGAGGGCAAAGCGGGTTGGGTAGCCTGTCCCTTCATCCTTCCAGGCCATGGCGGGCCACTCCTGGCCAGGGCACTCATCCATCTTGCAGATGCTGCCAGACCAGTACAATGGCCTGGGGGGCTCACTCTCTGAAGCCCGCCATGGCCCATCACAGGCTGGAGCCCAGAGCTGGCCCCAAGCCAAGAGTGGACTTGAGGTGGAGGCTGAGCAGGTTACCCAAAGGCTGGCAGGGTTTGGGCAATGGGGCCAGGAGCTCAACAGGTGATGAGCAGGGGAGGAGGAGGCAGGATGACTCAACCAGCCTTCCAGGATTTATTGGGTACCTACCGCATTCCCAGCCTCGATGGGTTATGGTGTGGGGGAGGCCAGGAGAGTGGAAGGTAAGGCCCTTGGCCTCGAGGACAGTGACCTCTTCTGTGAGATGTGTGGCTGAGGAGAAACCACATAAGAACTGCCCACGCTCTGGGGGGGCTCTTGTCAACCCCCTCAGCTACCTGCAAAAGAGCTGCCTGTGCTCCAGCATGCAGGCATCCTGAGACCAGAGTCTGAGCTGCCATCCTGGAGAGACCGGGCACTGGGGAGATGTTAGTAAGTGGTGAGTGGGTGACTGGGGAGAGGAGTGAATGGGTGGGTGAAGGTATGGATGGATAGATGGATGGATGGATGGATGGACAGACGGGTGGGAGGTTGGATGGACATGTGGATAGACAGGTGGATGGATGGACAAATAGATCCATACGGACAGATGGATAAACAGATGGATGCATGGATAGACAGATTAGTAGATGGCTGGCTGGCTGGATGAATGGATGGATGGATGGACAGATGGATGAACAGGCAGATGAATGCCTGGATAGACAGATTGGTGGATGGATGGATGGGTGGACAGACAGATGCACATGGACAGATGGATGAACAGATGGATAGATGCATGGATAGATTAGCAGATGGCTGGCTGGCTGGATGAATGGATGGATGGATGGACACATGGATGAACAGACAGATGACAGATGAATGCCTGGATAGACAGATTGGCAAATGGATGGATGGATGGATGGACAGATGAATGGATAGATACATGGATGGATTGACAGACAGGTGGGTGGACAGATGGATGGGTGAATGGACAGATGGACAGATGCACAGACGGGGATGGATTGCCATGGGTGCATGAGTGAATGACAGGTGGAAAACTGGATGGCTGGGTGGCTGGTGGTGGTGAGGGGGTGCATGTCGGCTGATGGATGTGTGCATGAGTGGGTGGGTGAGTGGGGGGTGGATAGGCCAGCAGATGGGCCGCCCTTCCTTCAGTTATTTGCACAAATGACACCTTCACCGTGAGTTCTTCCTTAACCAGCCCATTTGAAAATAAAACCTCACAGCCCCTGGGCCTCCGGTACTTTATTTATCTCCATCGCCATTTTAATCATTAATTGGTTTTCCTTCTTTCTCACTTATCCCTCGTGTGTTGTCTCGGTCTCCCTCTGACACAGTGCCTGGACATAGAAGTTGCTCCATAAATCTCTCCCCAGCCCGGCTGTGGCGGCTCATGCCTGTAATCCAGTGCTTTGAGAGGCCAAGGTGGGAGGATTGCTTGAGTCCAAGTGTTTGAGACCAGTCTGGGAAGCATAGTGAGACCCCATCTCTATAAAAATAAGTGGATAAATGAATAACAATAAATCTGTACCCAATGACTGCATGGACTGATGGGTGATTGAATGGTAGAGTTCATGGATGGGTGGCTGTCATTCCCAGAGCCTCAGACACGACTTCTCTCCCCTAGGCCAGGCTGTGGACCAATGCTTACACCCTGGAGCTCCAGTTGCACCTGTAGAGCCTGCCTCTCACAGCCTGCACACCACACACACACACACACACACAAACACACACAGTGTCCACACAGCCACACACACAGCCACACACGCAGTGCAGCTACACACACATGCACTCACACAGTGTCCACACAGACACATAAACACAGTGTCCACACAGCCACAGACACACCACACACACGGTGCAGCTACACACACATGCACTCACAGTGTCCACACAGCCACACACACAGCCACACACGCAGTGTAGCTACACACACATGCACTCACACAATATCCACACAGCCACATACATACCACATACACACCACACACACGGTGCAGCTACACACACCTGCACTCACACAGTGTCCACAC
>NW_022437121.1:741548-746701 GCF_009761245.1 Sapajus apella
CTACACACACCTGCACTCACACAGTGTCCACACAGACACATACACACCACACACACACCACACACACAGTGCAGCAACACACACATGCACTCACACGGTGTCCACACAGACACACACAGCCAAACACACACAGCCAGTGACTGCACACAGTGCACCTACACACACACACAGTGCCCACACAGACACACGGTGTCTACATACACACACAGTGTCACAGACATACACACAGACACACATGGTGTCCACACACAGTGCAGCTACACACACACAGCATCCACACAGAAATGCCCACACATACGCACACATAGACATGATGTGCCCACAGTGACACACACAGGCACACTCTGGTCCTTGCTTCTTGTGCTCCCCCGGCCCCGTCCAGGCCCCAGCCCCGCTAGTCCTCAGGACCTTCCAGTCACACTGGCTCAGGCCTCACGCGCCCCTCAGCAGAGAGCACTCTCATGATCCCCATTTCCAGACAGGATCTGGAATCACTGAAGGTCCCACTGCAGCCTTGACCACCGGCCCAGTGCTCACTCCACACAATGCACACTCACACAGGTGTACATACGCCGGATGGGCACGCCCGCGTGGACGCTGCATGGAGCCCCCTACCCCAGCCACCGGGCCCGGGCAGTGCTCAGCCTCTCACAGCCGGCGGCTGCCCTGGATGGTGGAGTTGGCCAGGCAGCCCCTGCACACTGCTCAGAAGAACACGCCTTCCTTTGCGGATCCGCCGTCTGGCTGCCAAGCGTCCTCTGCAGGGAGCGGGGAGGGGGACATCTTCCCCCAGCTCCGGAGGCTCCTGGACGGGACGGCAGAGGAGAGGGCAGGGGCCTTGCCTCATGGCCGCGTTGCTAGGGGCAGCTCACTCGGCCTCACTGGCCTCTATGGCCTGTGCGTCTATTGACATCTTGTGATGGGATCAAGGTTGCCCTTCCAGAGTAGATGGATAGGCAAAAGGTGACACTGCCGACAGCGGTGGCCAGCTGCAGGCGCTGCCCAGGCCAGAGCCAGGGCCAGGGTCAGAGGCCCGGCTTCCTCAAACACTCCCCCGCCCTCCTTCCTTCCCTTCCCCTCCCTGCTCTCCAGGGCAGAGGCCACAAGCAGATGTCCAGTGTGCTGGACACAGTCCTTGGCTGAGAAGAGCCTGATGGTCACTTTGGGGAGAGGACAGTGGCCACAGCCACAGAGTGACAAAGACCCGAGAGGGTGGCTTCAGGATGGGGCATTGCCCTGGGAAGCAGGGTCTGCTGAACCCCCTGGGTCCCGGGTGTGACTCAGTCCCGGTGGGGTGGTTGGGGGGGCGCTCGGGGAGTCCCTGAGTGGATTGGGCAGCCGAACGTGAGCTTCACTGGGTGAGGAAGCGTCAGGACCTGGGGCTGGGCTGCCCGTTGGAGGTGAGGACAGACATCTGGACTGAGGACAGCCGTGTGTCTCCACTGGCTCCTGTGCTCTCAGTCTCCACTGCTTGTCATCCAGGGTCCACCCAGAGGCCTCGGACACAGGCACCACTGGCATAGCTTTCCCGAGGTCCTGCTGCCCCACAGCGTGGCTTTGTGCTGCCCCCCGAGGGGTCAGAGCTGACGTCCCCACCATCAGCTGTTCCTGTCTGAGGGGCTCCGGGCTGCCTCCTCCCACCTGGGGCTGGACTGCGTGTGGGTCAGAGGAGGCGCTGGCTTTGGGGGGCCAGCGGGCCCCATTCTGGGTGGTGGTTTCTGTCCTCTAAGACAAAGAAGTGGGTAGCAAGTCTTTCTGTAAATAAAATGCCACATGCTACCCAAGGATGTGTCTGGGGTGGGGCTACCTGTGGTGCAGGTGGGGAGGCAGCCAGAGCCCCTCCTCTCTCAGCCGGGGCCCGAGAGCCCTGGTCAGGGTTGGCTCAGGCTTTCCTGGATGCTGGGGTCAGCTTCCGAGCCTGTGGGACCTGCCTCATGCAGCAGGGCTTGGCAGGAGAGAGCTAAGCCTCTGCAGTTAGCTGGGCTGGTTGCTGGGGGTCCGAAGGGGTGGGAGTGTCCAGGGACAGAGGCCTGGTGGGCGCAGGGGCTAGGTCCTGCTGGAGCATTGCTCTGCTGGTGTGGCCTCTCCCCCAAGGAAGTTAGCGTAAAGCCTGCCCAGGCCAACTGTAGCAAAGTGGGCAGAGGCCACTGAAGGCAAAGCCGCTGTAAAGGGCAGGCAGAGGCTGCTCTGTTGGCAGCTGGGCTGTCCCTCCTGACAGCATGCATGGATGCAGGTGAGTGCCTGGGCACCTCCTCCCCTGGCAGCTGTGCCCGTGGCTGGAGCGGGTGGACAGCAGAGCCCGGGCCCCGTGTCTGCCCTTCCACCCAGGGCGTGAGTGTGGGCCAGGAAGTGGCCTCCCGCAAAAATGCAGCCTCTCCTAGACACCCCATCTCTGCCTTGATGGCAGTGCTCACACAGACATGCACCTGGACACTCACCCATCGATTCACTCGTGCATTCATTCACTCACTACCTTAGAACACGGCCTGTACCTGCATGTTCTGGGCCCCAGGGAGGTGGCAGGGAATGCCAGGATATCGTCTCATGCAGAGGACACAGACAGGCAGAAGTGAAATGAAAGGAAATGAAAGACCTTGCAGAGGGTGATGCGTACTGAAAACTAACACCAGTCACATGAGAAGAGACCAAAGGGAGGCACCTGTGCTGATGTGGTCTCCAGGGAGGGGTCTCCAAGGAAGGCCTTGAGAGCTGTAATCTGAGTGCCAAGAGGGAGCCAGCAGGAGTTCCAAGGAAGAGTGCCCCTGACAGGGCACCAGAAGCCAAGGCTCCAAGGCTTCTTTGGGTTTTATTGTCAGGGTAATAGGGAGCCATGGAAGGTGGTAAGCAAGGAGGAACATGACTGCTACTGAACCAGTCCATTGGGTGTCCAAGAGACAGAGGTGGAGGGCAGGATCAGAATAGAGGAAGGACTGTTCCCCCCAACCCCATAGGCTTAGCAGGTCTGGAGCACCTCTTCATTCTTCGCATACCACAGACACTGGCAGAACCTGCCATAGGACAATGACCCAGGCTAGAGGAGCTGATGTGAGCTCAGGCTGGACTTTCAGGGTCTAGTGAAACCTCGGCCTTGCCCAGGGCCCTCAAGATCGGCCCCTCACACTCAGAACCAGGATCTTAGGGTCTGAGGCCCGAGGGCTTGTGGGGTCCCTGGTCTGAGTCCCACTTGCCCAGAGCCAAGTTCTGGGTTTCTGAGCTCAACACCAACCTGCATTTACTGAGGAACCTGATATCCACTTCTTCTCTCAGGGTTTCAGGCATACTGGGCCCAAAGGTACATGCACAGACCAGCCCACAGGTGCCTACTTTGTGAGTACCTGCAGCCTTCCTACCCAGAGCAAAGCTGTTGGCCTTACATGGCCTGCTACCACACCCTCTATTACCACCACCACCACCATCACTGTCATCACTACCGTCAGCATGACCACCGTCATCACCACCACCTCCATCACCACCACCACAACCACTACCACCACCATCACCGTCATCACTACCATCAGCATGACCACCATCATCACCACCACCTCCATCACCACCACCACAGCCACCACCACCACCATCACCGTCATCACTACCATCAGCATGACCACCATCATCACCACCACCTCCATCACCACCACCACAACTACCACCACCACCATCACTGTCATCACTACCATCAGCATGACCTCATAATCACCACCTCCTCTATCACTACCACCAAAACCCTCACCACCACTATCATCAACACCATCAGCATCACCTCCTCCACCACCATCACTGTCAGCACTATCAGCATGACCACCATCATCACCGCCACCACAACCACCACCAACCACCATCATCATCACTGTCATCACTAACATCAGCATGACCACCTCCATCACCACCACCAAAACCAGCACCACCACTATCATCATCACCATGACCACCACCATCACCAGTGACTATAATCACTACCACCATGATCATCACTACCACCATAATCACCACTACTCCATCACCATCACCATGATCATCATCACCACCACTACCACCACCACCATCATTACTACCACCTCCACCATCATCAACCACCACCACAATCATCATCATCGCTACACACCACCATCACCACCAATACCAACACTATCACCACCATCTACCACCACCACCATCATTACTACCACCTCTACCATCACCACCACCACAAGCATCATCATCACCATCACCACCACCACCAGTACCAACACTGTCAACCACCACCATCAGTGTCACAATCATTATCACCACCACCATCACCTCCACCATCATCATCATCACCACCATGACAGCCATCATCACCACCATGACAGCCATCATCATCACCATGATTATTACCACCACCATCACCATCACCAACACCAATACCAATACCACTGCATCACTATCACCATCATAACAACCAGAACCACTGCCATAACCAACACAATCACCATCATCACCACCATCACTACCACCATCATGATCAACACTACCACTACAATAGCCACCACTATCACCACCATTATCATCACCACAATCATCATCACCACCGTCTTCACCTCCACCAGCACCATCATCACCACCACAACCATCACCACCACCGTTATCATCACCACTACCACCATAACAACCACCACTACCACCATAAACCCCATCACCTTTATGATCACCAACAAGAATATCATCACCACTGCCATTGTCACAACCACAACAATCACTACCACTGCCATCACTGCCATAATTACCATCACCATTGTCATCACCACCACCATCACCACTTCTTCCACCCTCAACACAAACGTCACCATCACCACTATCACGATCATTATCACTGCCGCCACATCATTGCCAGCATAGTCATCACCGCTACCATTACGTGATCACCATCATTATCACCACCATCACCATAAGCACCATCACTATATTCATCAATATTATCTTCATCACCTCCACCGCCATCATTGCCACCACTATCACCACCATCACTACCACCATCAGAATCATCAACACCATCATCATCACCACCACCACGATTATCACTACTATCACCACCACCAAAACAAACACTGCCATAATTGTCACCACCATTACCACCACCAGCATAATCACCATCATCATCACCAACACCAACGCTACCATCATTACCAACATCA
>NW_022437121.1:746801-765750 GCF_009761245.1 Sapajus apella
CATCATCACCACCTTCACCACCCACCACCACCATCATCACCACCACCTTCACCACCCACCACCACCATCATCACCACCACCTTCACCACCCACCACCACCATCATCACCACCACCTTCACCACCCACCACCACCATCATCACCACCACCTTCATCAGTATTAATACCATCAACACCACCACCATTGCCATTTGCACCACCATCATCATCATCATCAGTATTCCCGCCACCCTCACCATCACTATCATCACCACCTTCAGTACCTTGGAGTGTAAAGCAGGGACTCTAATAGCTGAGAGGCCATGGGGGTCGATGCTGGTGGTGATGGTGATGGTGGTGTTACTGACGAGCGTGGTGGTGATGATGGTGGTGATTGTGTGGTGGTAGTGATGGTGGTGATGACAATGATTACGGTGATAATGGTGGTTATGACGATGGTAACAGTAATACCATCACCACCCCCACAACCCTGACGCCTACCACCACCATCATCACCACCACTCTCATTGGTAACACCACCATATTGTCACAACCATAATCACCACCACCATCACAACCGCGGCCACCATCATCAGGAACATCACCATCAGCAGGGTCACCATGAACATGATCACCACCGCCATCATGACCATCAATATCATCATCACCACCACACCATGACTACTGCCACCATCATCTCCACCATCACTACCACCCATCACCACCGCTGCCTCAGACTCTGCCTATGGTCCTTTGGCGCCCTCTGGTGGCTGACAGGCCAGACTAGAGCGGCCACCAGGGTCCCTGAGAGTAAGTCCTAGATACTGTCCCCCACCATTCATGGAGTTTATGGTTTGAGGAGCCCCGGGCAGGGGGTCCTTGGAGTCTCTTTTGGGAAGGGGCACAAAGGTATCCCCCAGGCTCTGTTCTCCTCATGCGTTCCCTGCAACCTCCCAGGAGCCGGGTTATTGGAGTCCCTGTTTTACACTCCAAGGTACTGGGCCCTGGAGTGGCTGAGGAGCTCAACAGCTATGCAGGATCAGATCCCAGGACTGCGGGACTGCAGTGGCACACTCTCTCCCCCCGGCACCCTGTCCTGCCTCCGGATGCAGGGACAGTCCTCACAGAGCACTCCTGGGGCTGAGCAGTGAACGGGCATCACTCACAGCTGGTCCATGCTGTCCAGCCTGTCCAGCACAGATGAGACACCGTCGGCCATGGGCCAATGCCCTGTGGCCTCCCAGGGCCACCACTGGGAGGAGGCCGTACCTCTGGCTCCCTGTCCTCCATGGGACAGCCAGCATGAGACGTGTGCTCTTGAGGCAGCTCCTGTTCCCACTTGCTGTGGAAACTGAGGTGAAGAGCCCTGTGCAATCGCATTTCAGGGTGGATTTCAGCTGCATGTGGCCCCGGGCCACCCAGCCAGACATAGCCAAAGGAGGGAATGGCAGCAGTCTAAGTGGCCTGGAAGCCACGGCCACACAGGGTCCCCTCTCCCCCTCAAATAGCACATGCCCTCAGGGCCTTGGTGCTAATCACACCTGAGGAAAGCCAGCCTTTGGTGGCTGGGTGGCTTTGGCGACACAGGCCTGTGGGCTCGGCTGTGCCAAGCAGGTCATGTTAGGTGGTGCCCTGTGTTGGTTCACAGTCAGCTCTCTGGGGCCGGCATTGGCTGCCCAGGTGCCAGGTGTGGTGGGCAGGGAAGAGGAGGAGGAGGGGCTTGAGAGCTGGGCCCGCAGACACACCCTGCAAGGCAGGCAGACGGCGCCACTCGCTCCTCGGGCAGCAGCCGTGAGTTAGGGTGCCTGGAGAAGGCAGGCAGGTAGGGGCCTCACACCGCTGCTGGCTCCCAGTGGGGAAGAAGGGGTGGGATCCTACCTCCTCCTCCCGGGTGGGAAGGGCAGGTGGGCATGGGGGGGGACAGGACAGTGCAGCTTTGGCACTCCTCTGCCTCTTGCCTCCGTTTCCTTATCTCTAGCAGGGAGAACCCCCACTTCCCTGGGCTGTGGAGGGTCAGCCCTATTGTGGGCAAGTGGGGCATTCTGGAAGGGGCTCCCCAGTGGTGGGAGAGGGTCTGGGCAAGAAGGCCAGCCCCACGGGCTCTGGATCTGGACTTCAGGAACAGTGTCTGGTCAGCAGCCTGCAAAGGCAGGTGTGGCTCAGAAGCCGAGGGCAAGGGGAGTGAGGCAGTAGGAGGTGTCTGGGGTCACTGGGTCACCACTGTCCTCTCGCCACCACTTCCTTGAGCCATGTCCTCCTCTGCAGCCTAGGGAGGTGGGGTGTCCTCATGGGGAGGACAGAGGGACACACAGCTGACTTCCTGCCTGCTGGACGGGACAGCTCTGGTGCCCTCTCCTTGTGACCACCCGTTCCCCCAAATCTCACGAATGAGCCTGGCCCAGGGAAGCTGAGGGACCCACCCAAAGTCACACAGCCTGGAGGGGACGAGTGGGGCTGGGACCCCAGGACCTGGCCATCCGGCTCCGCCCTACGCTGGCCCTGGGGTGCCTGGGAAGCCGCATTTGGCTCTGACTGTCTCTGGGATGGCTGTGGCTATGGGTGCCCCTCTGACCTGAGCGAAAGACCTAGTGCCTTCATCGCCCAAGTGGCTGCCTCGGTTATGCCTCTTGGGAGTCCTGGGATGGACTTCTGGCCAGGGGTCATGAAGGCCCCTGGCTGCCCCCAGCTCCCCAGCCCACGCTGGGACACACAGGGAGGGGTGCAGAAGACCTGGGCACCTGCTCATGCAAATCCCAGCTGTTTGCATCGCCTCCCTCTAAGCCTATTTGCCTGGTGCCCAGCACCTGCCCAAATGCCCCCTCAGCCCCTGGGCTGGCAGGGGGTGGGGGGCGGTGCTGATTCTGGGCTTGGGGAAAAGGGTGGTGAGGGTGAGGCTGCCCATGCTGCTGCTCAGCTTCCCCGACTCCAGCTGCCAGGCCCCCAGCTCTGCCCCATCCTTGGGAGGAAAGAGGGGCTGTGGCCTCTGGGATGGGCAAGAGCTTCGGTTGTGGCTGCTTCTGCCTGTAACGGCTGCTGCTTCTCCCAGGGGCTTGCACAGACTGGGGGAGGCACTGCTGGGCTCCAGGCTGAAGGGTGCTCCTGGGTGACCTATCCCAGAACTTCCAAGAGGCAAAGCCGAGCCTCCCTGGAGAGGGGCCAGGGAGCCCTGTAGGAACCCTCCCAAGACCCAGGCCCCCCATTGCTGCCAGGGATGAAGGGGGAAGAGGGAGTCCCCAATCTGTGGCCTAAGCGTCACGGAGAAAGTGAGGGTAACTGTGTCATCCAGCCCAGCCCTGTCCCCCAGGCAGAGGGTCATGGCCAAACCCCAACTCCCGCACACCCTGTGCTGGGGACACAGCAGTCATGCACCCCCAGCCGCAGGGCACGTGTCTAGATGTGGCCAGCATTGACCCGAGCAGGTGGCCAGGCGTGGCAGTGCCCTGGTGGGAGTGAGGGCCCCCTGAAGACCCCCGCCCAGGGCTGCAAGCACATGGCGCCCCTCACTGCCTGTTCTGTGTTGAGTGGTGTCCTCCCAGACGGGGCGACGCTAATGGTGGGGTGGTGTCCGCTGGGACCTTAGAATGTGACCTTGTTTGGAAATGGGGTCCCCGCAGATGGCACCCCACGAGGATGAAGCCACACTGGGTAGGGCAGGCCTGGTCAATCAATGATTGCAGAGGAGACAGACAGGTGAGCAGAAACCATGCGCCAACCAAGGCAGAGGCTGGAGTCACGCAGCCACAACCAGGGAGCTCCCGGCGCCTCGGGAACCTGGAAGGCAGGGAAGGACCCTCCCAAGGGCTTCCAGAGGGAGCTGGCCCTGCTGATACTGGAATTTGGATGTGTGGCTCCTACAACTGTGAGATCATCTGATTGTTGTTTTGGGCCCCCAAGGGTGTGGCCCTTTCTTTCGGAAGCCCTGGGACATGGCAGTAATGCCAGGCCTTTTCCCAGTCTCTAGCCCCCACCTGGGGCCTGGCCACAGACACCAGCTTCCCACACTGAAAACCACCGAGCGTCTCTGCTGGCTCGGAAGGCCGTATTCAAATCTCGCATCTCTGTGGTCTGAGAGCTGGGGAGAATTTGCATCACCCCGCAGGGGCGGCAGAGGCTTACATGGTGCTGACAGCATCAGGGCGTCACCCCAGGCCTGGCCAGAGGAGGGGGCTGGAGCCCGTGGGTGGGTCCTGCCTGGGGCTAGCAGTCCCCAGACTTGACTTGACGTGCCGGGCTTGACTTGAGCCTCCCATGGGGACCTTGCATGGCGGCGACAAACAGCCTGAGCTGGGCATCTTAAAGCAATGGCAACTGATTCTCTCATGGTTCTGGAGGCCACCAGTGCTAAGTCCGAAGTCAAGGTGTCAGCAGGGCCAAGCCCTCGAAGGGGATCCTTCCCGCCTCTTCCAGCTTCAGGGCTCTAGGTGTCCCTTGGCTTATGGCCACCTCCCCCAACCCCTGCCTCCACCTTTCTCCTGTATTTTAAAGGTGTCTTTACCTATGTGTACATCTCTATGTCCAAAGTCCCCTTTCTCTATAAGGACCTGGGTCCTGGGAATTGGTTCACCCCGCTCCGGCAAGGCCCCTCCTCACTTACAGCTTCATCACATCTGCACAGGCCCTGCTTCCAAAGGTCACATTCCCAGGTTCCGGGGCTTGGGACTTGACCATACCTGTTTGAGGACACAATGACTGCTGGCTCCAGAGGCCTAATGGGGAGGGCCTTGGCCTTGGCCTCTGCCCCAAAGCCAGTCCCAGGGGTCCCAGGACATACTCCCCGGCCATGCCTGAAGATCCCCAGCTGGGATCACAGGTGGCCCTCTCTAGGAAATGAGAGTTTTACAGAAGGGTCATTGTCCTCTCACAAAGAGCCTTCTGTAGTGGACACTTCCCAGGGCACCTGGACGCAGGGTGGGCGCAGGGTGGGCACAGGAAAACCAAGGGACAGTTCTGTGGGATCGGGAGCTGTCAGGTGGCCCCAGGTTGGACAGGAGACCTGTGACCCGGCGCATGGTTCCAGAGGGCAGATGGAGGTGCAGGTGCCCTTGGCCTGCCAGGGCTTGTCCTCAGACACCAGCTTCCAATGCTGTTTTCAGAGGAGCAGTTGGAGGGAAGTGGGGCCAAACCAGGCTGGAGCTGGGCAGCTGAGAGATGAGGCCATGGGCAGGGGTGGAGCCAGGGTGCTAGAGGGCCAGTGCCAATCCTTGGATCCCTGCCACACAGAGAGGGGCTGAGACGCCTGGCCTCACTGGGCAGCTGGGAGATGCGATCTCCACCAGGGTTGAGGGGAGAGGGCTCAGGTGCACGTGGCCTCTTCTCCCCCACTTGCTGATGTGGGAGTGCCTCGGGAAGAGCTCTGCCGCTGATGCTGTGTGGCCAGGACGAGGCCTCCCCTCTCTGTGCCTCCTGGGCCTCCTGGACCTCCTGGATCTTCTGGGCAAGGAGGGTGGTCCCTCGTCCACACCACCTCCTGCCCCTGAGCTGAGGGCGCCCACCTCACCTTCTTACCTGCTGCCCAGGGGCACCAGGCTCTCCGAATCCCTGTCCTGGGAGTGGGTGGGCTGTGTGGCCGGGGGGCTGCGAGGCCTCTGCTAAGTCTTTCGCAGTTCCCAGGTCATCCCCACAAAAGCCCTCGGGAGACGCATCCACAGGTGTGGTGACCCAGGTGCCCAGAGTAGGGTGAGTAGACAGATCAGGCGCCAGTGGTGGAGACCCACACATCCCGTCCTCAGCCAGGAAGGAGCTTGCTTGGGGCAGAGCTGCAGGGGGAGGGTGGGTGTGGGCAAGGAGAAGGTCCCTGGGGCAGAGATGTGGTACGGCAGTCCCCAGGCTCTATGTGCATGTCAGCTGGAGAGGGGCTTCCCAGGGAAGGCAGCACCAGCCCCTGAGGGAGGGAGGCAGGGATGGGCCTTCCCAGCCCTCAGGGGCCGGGGTGTCCCTGCAGAGAGGCTGTCATGCAGGACGTCCAAGACCCCCGTCCCGGAAGCCCCAGGGATGCTGAAGACTGGCAGGGGCTGGACTTGCGCAGGGGCGAGGTTGACTTCGGAGGGTCTGGGAAGAAGCGAGGCAAGGTAGGGGCAGCCCCCAGGCCTCGGGTGACATCTGCCTTGCCCTGGAACCCATGAGCCCCCATTTCCTTCCCGGGAAGCTGAGTGCCAGGGTCCTCCATACCCCTGGGGTCTGCTCCCCTGCAGCCATGTTCAGAGCCCCCAGACAAGCAGAGTTCCAGGCTGGAAGGAGTGGCTCTGGCCCGCCTCCAACCTCCCTGCAATGACCGGGACCTCTGAGGTCACCTGAGAGATCTGGAGGCACAAGGTCAAGTGCATCCAGAACTCTACCTCCGTCCAGCGCCCTTGGCTCACAGAGGGGGATGCCAGCCCAGAGAGGGGTTAGTACTGTCCAGGTCACACAGTAGGTCAAGGGAGGACTGGCCCTGTCCCAAAAGAGGTCTTATGGGGCCTCTCTCCTCCTGCTACCTGTCCCCAATGCCCAGCACCTCCCTAGCGCCCCCTGTGTCCAGACCTCTTGATGGCCAGAATCTTCCCAGTGCCCAGTATTCCTGTATCCAGGCCCCCACGGCCCAGCAGATCCCCAGTGCCCCCTGTGTCCAGCCCCCAATGCCCAGCAGCTCCCCAGTGCCCCATGCCCCCTGTGCCCAGCCCCCCACTGCCCAGCACCTCCCCAGTGCCCAGTGCCCCTTGTGTCCAGGCCCTCCAATGCCCAGCAGCTCCCCCATACCCTACTGTGTGCAGGACCCCCAATGCCCAGCAGCTCCCCAGTGCCCAGTGCTCCCTGTGTCCAGCCCCCCCCTTGCCCGGCAGCTCCTATGCCCCGTGCCCCGAAATCTCTGAGCTGCAGCCCCTGCCTTGCAGTTTGTGAGGGTGCCGAGTGGAGTGGCCCCGTCTGTGCTCTTTGACCTGCTGCTCACTGAGTGGCACCTGCCGGCCCCCAACCTGGTGGTGTCTTTGGTGGGCGAAGAGCAGTCTTTTGCCATGAAGTCCTGGCTGCGGGACGTGCTGCGCAAGGGGCTGGTGAAGGCGGCTCAGAGCACAGGTGAGCCCCAACCTGTTTGGCAGTGCTCCCACCCCACACGGCAGCCCAACGCCCTAGCTCTTCAGCCATCGAGTGAACATTTCCGGAAACTACTCAGCCCGTCCTCTGCAGCACCCACAGCTGCAGCAGTGCCTACCTGTGGGACCAGGACCTCCCCCAGATGGCCTGGCCTTTCCTTAGAACTGCCCCCTCCCCTTACAGGGCCTGTGGGCACCTGTGGGATGTCCCTCTCCCACTCCCCCAGGACCAGTAAACCCCAGAGCATACAGGGTGGGACCGCTGGGGAAGCAGTCGGGCCAGCCAGCTGCAGGGGCAGAGTCCAATGACTGGGCTTTATTTGGATGCAGTCTGCACTCTAGAACACCCAGGAGCAGGACCTGAGGTTTCAGGGTCCCTCACTAAAGAAATGATTGGCAAACCCAAACAGATCTTCCAGCCAGACCTGGGCTGAGGCTTTGTAATTTGGGGAAACATCCTGGGATTCTGGCCCAGCAGAGGCAGCTGGACAGAGCTGTGTCGGATTTGTCCAGGAGGGAGCCCAGTGGGGGGACATGCAGTCCAGGCAGGGTGAGGGTGCTTCTTCACAGGTTCTAGGCCCAGCCAGTCCCACTGCTGAGCAGCCTTGGGTGGGTGCCTTGCCCTCTCTGGGCCTCAGCTTCTCCATCCCACCTTGAGGCATTCCCCAGCACCTACCCCTGGCTCCCAGGTCACCGGCTGCTGATTGGGCCTAGGGGTCAGGGCGTGGGGCCAGCTGGGGAAGCCCTGGGCCTTGTGACACAGTGAGCCCGTCCTCTGTCCCCACAGGAGCCTGGATCCTGACCAGCGCCCTCCGCGTGGGCCTGGCCCGGCACATCGGGCAGGCTGTGCGGGACCACTCGCTGGCCAGCACATCCACCAAGGTCCGCGTGGTTGCCATCGGCATGGCCTCGCTGGGCCGCGTCCTGCACCGCCGCATTCTGGAGGAGGCCCAGGTGCGCGCCCAACTCCCAGCACCACAGCCGCTGGGCCTGGAGGCAGGGGCTCGGAAGGGCATGGGCAGCAGGCAGAGTTCTGGGAGGACGAGACTCGGGCTAGAGGAAGAACTGGGAGCGGGCAGAGCCAGCGTGTGGCCGGCAGGTGGCAGCACCGCACAGGGACCGGCCAGTGTAGGCCATGGAGCCGGCCCGGCCTCTTCCTGTAGCACGCGGGCCCAGGCCCCAAGCCCTGTCCAGGCCTGGGCAAGCAGCTTCGTCCCCCACGTTGGGGTCTGTCTAAGGCACGGCTGCGGGAGGCCCAGGCGGCCCCTGGTGGATGCCTGGACGCCAGCCCTAGAGTCGACAAGGAGGAGCTTCCGGCAGGCGGGCTGTCTCCAGGGCTCTGTCTAAAAGAACCCGCTACCCACTGCCCCGCCCGAGTGTCCGAGGAGCGGTGACAGAGCTTTTACTGATTGAATCTGGAGGGTAAAACTGCAGGAAAAACTTTCAGAGATTTTTCTCGTCCAACTCTGGGGACACAGGCAGAGGGTCCCGCTCTGCTCTGCAGACGCCCCGCTGGCCCAGGCGCTGTGTGACCAGGCCTGGCTTATCCCCCAGATTCAATCAGGCCCCCGCTGTCCATCCCTCCTTCTGTCTGAGGGCTGGGGAAGCCAGGGCTCAGGCGGAAGCCTTGTGCAGGGCCCCACGGTGTGGTGTGCACGGCCTGGCAGGGAGGGTCCCACAGCGGCACCCAGGCCAAGCTGCCTCCCGAGGGCTCAGCCTCATCTCCCTGAATGGGCACAGGAGGATATTCCTGTCCACTACCCCGAGGATGACGGCGGAATCCAGGGCCCGCTCTGTTCGCTGGACAGCAACCTCTCCCACTTCATCCTGGTGGAGCCAGCACCCCCGGGGAAGGGCGATGGGCTGACGGAGCTGCGGCTGAGGCTGGAGAAGCACATCTCGGAGCAGAGGACGGGCTACGGGGGTGAGGCCCGCCCCAGCCACCCAAGGAAACTGCCAGTGGCCAACTGTCTTGGGACCCAGTGGGGATCCAGGGATCAGCCTGTGGGCAGGTGGGGTGACCACCAGGGAGAGTGGGGGCGTGGTTTCTAGGCGGAACGCACCCAGCGTGCCTGAGCACTGAGACCTGGGCCAGAGGGGCCTGGGAGGAGATGCTGTCTGGTCAGTGCGGTGGAGGGGCACAGCTGGACACAGTAGCCCTGGTGGGGCAGTGACATTCCCATCAGTCGTGGCAGTTCTGTTTTCACTGGGCCTGGCCCTGGCCAGAGACCTTGCAGGTCTGAGAGCAAAATGAGATCTGTGAGTTGAAAGAGGGCTGCCTCCTGCCGCCAGCCATGAGGTATGCAGCCGCCAGGGGGCAGCGTCACCCGAGAAATGGGCACCCCTGTGGCCAGTCCACATTCAAAAGCTGCACTGAGAAAACGCTGCTGTGTAAATAATGTTCATAAACAAAGTATGTAATTATTACGACATCTGTGAACAATATACAATATTTAGAAACAAAAAAATAACTCCTTGGGAAGGCCAACTGAGCAGTCGGGTTTTTTTTGAGGCAGAGTCTCACTGTTGCCCAGGCTGGAGTGCCGTGGCGCGATCTCGGCTCACTGCAGCCTCCACCTCCCAGGTTCCAGTGATTCTCCTGCCTCCGTCTCCCGGGTAGCTGAGATTACAGGCATGTGCCACCATGCCTGCCTTTTTTTTTTTTTTTTTTTTTTTGTATTTTTAGTAAAGACATGGTTTCACCATGCTGGCCAGGCTGGTCTTGAACTCCTGACCTCAGGTGAGCTCCTGCCAATGCAGCCTCCAGCCCATCCCCCCCACCTCATGCCTCCCAAATTGCTGTGATTACAGGCATGAGCCACTGTGCCCACCCAACTGAGCACTGTTTAGATATGAAAACACAAAGTCTCACCAAACTTTGGGGACTTAGGCAGAGGGTCCGGCTCTGCTCTGCGGAAGCCCCGCTGGCCCAGGCGCTGTTTGGCCAGGCCAGGTTTATCCTCCAGATTCAATCAGGAGGCACCTTTCAAAGTTAGGGGCCTGCCTGGGAGCCCAGTTCCCTGTGGGTGATTCGGAGGCGCCTCCAGCCCGTTCGTTTCCTCACAGAAGATGGGAACAGGTCCAGGGCGCCCCAGCATGGGCGCGTGCCGTGCGGCGGTGCGGCTGCGGGGCTGGGTGCTCTGTTTCCTCCGAGTCACTTTGTATTTTAACAGCCGCAGGCTGGCTCTAGCCACAGGGTGTGCGTGCTGGGCACTGCAGGTTAGAGTTGGAGGCCTTGGCCCCCATATGGCAGGGACTGTAATGAGCAGCCTGTGCCATGTGGCCCAGACAGAGACCACACTTTATTCAGAAGGGCCAGCTTTTGGCCAGAAAATGTGGCGGCCTGAGAGCCTGAGATCTGGGTGGTCGCCCCAGGCAGAGGGTCCTTGGACTTCACAGGCGCCCTGTCCACAGGCACTGGCAGCATTGAAATCCCGGTCCTCTGCTTGCTGGTCAATGGCGACCCCAGCACCTTGGAGGTAGGGCCCTGGCTGGGAACCTCTGGCTGGCTGGAGCCCCCTGGAGGGGTGTGGTGGGTTCCAGGCACCCCTGGGACGGGGCTGGAAGAGATGGGAGCACCTCTGACACCTCATCCAGATGGTGCTGGGCTGATCTGGGGTCTGCGCTCCCCTCCCTCCCCACCTCAGAGGATCTCCAGGGCCGTGGAGCAGGCTGCCCCGTGGCTGATCCTGGCAGGCTCAGGGGGCATCGCTGACGTGATCGCTGCCCTGGTCAACCAGCCCCACCTCCTGGTGCCCAAGGTGGCTGAGAAGCAGTTTAAGGAGAAGTTCCCCAGCGAGCATTTCTCTTGGGAGGACATAGTGCGCTGGACCAAGCTGGTATGTGCTGCCCCCTCCCCTGTCCTCCCGACCCCTCCTCTGGGGGTGAGGCTGGTCCTCTGGGAGAGCTCCTGCCTATGCAGCCCCCAGCCACCCCTCCCACCTCATGCTGCTGGGACCCCCACCCACTCTTGCTTCAGACCCACAGGGAGCAGAGGGACCCAGGCAGCCCCCTAGTCTGCGGGTGGTCCCAGGTTGGGCCCGGTGGGCAGTGGGCACGCAGGCTGCAGGCTGGCACTCGCTCACCTGTGGACACTGCCTGTGCCTCCATTGGTGTCAACCATGGCCTGCCCCTGCCCGAATGGGACTCTGTTCTGGCACCCAGCTGCAGAATATCGCCTCACACCCGCACCTGTTCACCGTGTATGACTTTGAGCAGGAGGGCTCCGAGGAGCTGGACACGGTCATCCTGAAGGCACTGGTGAAAGGTGAGGGCGGGCAGGGCAGCCTCGGCGGGTGCCCTCGGGCAGCTTCATGTGCAGAGCCGCTTGGGGTTTGGCAGCCTGGCCAATGTTTATGACGCCGCCTACCTGCCCCTTCCCAGGGAAGGCGGCGCGTGACTCATGAAGCGCTCTGTATTTGGCAAGTTTTATGACATTTTTTTTTAACCACAATTTAAAACTATACCTAAATCTCTCAACTCTGTGGTTTTTAGTCTATTCGCAAGGTGGGGCAAGCATCACTGGTATCTAATTCCAGAAGCCTTCGTTGCCCCAGGAAGAGCCCATACCCCTTGGCGCTCACTCCCCATTTTTCCCCAGCCCCTGGCAGCCACCCGTCTGCTTCCTGTCTCTATAGATTTGCCGACGGGCGTTTCGTGTACACAACTCCCGGCAGGCGGCGAGAGGGGTTCACGGTTCATCTGTGCTATGGCCAATGACACGCCATGCTTCACTCCTTTTGTAAGGCAGAGTCAGGTTCCAGCCTGTGGCCAGACAGCAGTGTCTGCACCCGTTCATCCACTGATGGAAACTTTTGATTAGCATCGGATGTGCTTTTTATTGGAGACAAACTCGTAGTGAAGGGCTGGCCACCTCCAGGCAGACACAGCCCCGGCAGGGAGGGGCGCTGCTGAGCGGGGGCTGGGGACCCCTGGAGTGAGGAGCCATTCCAGGAAGGGTGTCTGGACTTCAGGTGGCTCTGGGTTTAGCAACCTCACCAGGACTAGGAGGTCAAAGGATCCTCCACCGCCACTTCAGGAACGCCCCAGCCCTTCTCACTAGTCTCAGTTTGGTCCCTGTGGCCTGAGCGGGGCACAGCAGTCTCACAGGGTCCGTGGTTGTGGAGGCTGAGGCTGATGAGGACAGTGGTCTCCAGCAGGGGTGCCCAGCCCAGGTGCTGCAGGCCTCCCTCCACTGGCCCAGGTGACCTCACCATGTCACAGCCAAATGCCCTTTGCCCATAGAGGAAACGTGACCCAATGTGCTCCCCAACAATATCCATGCAAAGGGGGTCCTGGGCCTTCAGGGCTTGGAAGTGGCCTCCAGGCCCAGGGGATCCTGTTAGCTAAGGATCCCCCCTCATGACGGGCTGCCCTGATGCAGACCAGGGCAGCACTCCATGGCTCCTAGGATTGGCAACAAAGTCTCTTGCCCCCTGCTGGTACCCAGAGCTGGTGCGTGTGCCCCCTCCAGTCCCAGTGTGAAGTTCCCGTTTCTGCGTCTCTAGGACGCCCACCTTCGGGCCCCCTGTGCCCTGGCTCTGTCAGGCCCTCAGCTCCACCCTCACTAGCGCCTGCCTGCTCTGCCCGCAGCCTGCAAGAGCCACAGCCAGGAGCCGCAGGACTACCTGGATGAGCTCAAGCTGGCAGTGGCTTGGGATCGAGTGGATATCGCCAAGAGTGAGATCTTCAACGGGGACGTGGAGTGGAAGGTGCCTCCTACCTACCCACTGGCCTCCCGCCCTGCCCGCCCACCTCACGCTCCTGGCTCAGCCTGAGCTGCCCACACTGCCTGCTCCTGCACGCTGCGGGCTGCTTGGCCAAGCCCATTCTGCCCAGCTGTCCCAAGGTCCAGGGAGAGACCAAGCCACTGCACCGCCCGGGCTTCGGCCTTGTTCACTGGCCAGCAGAGCCGGCTGGGTGCCGGCTGTCCCTGAAACCCAAAGGGGTTGCAACACTCCCAGCATTTGCTTGCAACTGGCCCCTCTGTGCCTGCCCCAACTCACGGGGCAGGCTAGGGTGCGGGAGAGCGTGAGGGTCTGGGTGACCTGACCTCTGGCGTGGGTCCCCTTGCTCCCTGCTCTCTCCTTCCTTGGGCCCGCTCTTCCTGTCTCTGGCTCACTCTCCTGTCCCCCTTCCCTTGGGTGCCAAGTCCCGTGACCTGGAGGAGGTGATGGTGGATGCCCTGGTCAGCAACAAGCCTGAGTTCGTGCGTCTCTTTGTGGACAACGGCGCGGATGTGGCCGACTTCCTGACGTATGGGCGGCTGCAGCAGCTCTACCGCTCCGTGTCCCCCAAGAGCCTGCTCTTCGACCTGCTGCAGCGGAAGCAGGAGGAGGCCCGGCTGACCCTGGCCGGCCTCGGTGCCCAGCAGGCCCGGGAGCCACCTGTGGGGCCGCCCGCCTTCTCCCTGCATGAGGTCTCCCGTGTACTCAAGGACTTCCTGCAGGACGCCTGCCGAGGCCTCTACCAGGATGGCCGGCCAGGGGGCCGCAGGAAGGCGGTGAGTGGGGCTCCGCGGGGATGGGGGGTGAGGCCGGGGCCGCAGCGGGAGGCCAACGCCTGTGTCTTCCAGGAGAAGGGCCCGGCCAAGCGGCCCACGGGCCAGAAGTGGCTGCTGGACCTGAACCAGAAAAGCGAGAACCCCTGGCGGGACCTGTTCCTGTGGGCTGTGCTGCAGAACCGCCACGAGATGGCCACCTACTTCTGGGCCATGGTGAGCCGAGGCGTGGGGCCTGCATGGGTGCAGGTGCGGGGGAGGGGCGGCCTCCTGAGACCGGGTCTCCTAGGGCCAGGAGGGTGTGGCGGCGGCGCTGGCCGCCTGTAAAATCCTCAAAGAGATGTCGCACCTGGAGACGGAGGCCGAGGTGGCCCGAGCCATGCGCGAGGCGAAATACGAGCAGCTGGCCCTCGGTGAGTGACCGGCCGGGGCCAGGCCGGCGCGGTGGGGGAGAATGTGATAGAGGGGTCAGGTGGAGGGGCCTGGGCCTCACCAGGGCTGCCTGTTACCACTGTGGGGCTCCAGGTGCCCTCAGTGGCCTCCTCTGTAGGAGAGGACAGATGGCTCTGCCTGGGATGCAGGCAGCCCCAGACCCTGAGTGTGGGACCTCTGGGCACGGGGGAGGAAGACACAGCCTCCCACCCTGGGCATACACCGGACCTGCCTCGGGCTGAGGGACATTCAGCGAGGTGGAGGCTTCCCTCACTCTGCTGGGGGAGGGAAAGAGCTGGAGGACGGAGGGTCAGGAAGGGCCCCAAGCAGGCCAGGTCGGGGCAGAAGACCTGGCTAGGCTCTGGGAGGTGAACGCAGGGTGCAGCCGCAGAGCCTTGCTCTGGGCAGGGGACGGAGGATGGGGCCGGGGGCCGGGCATTGGTGTCTCGTCCTAGCGCCAGGGCCTCCGGGCAGACCTCTTCTCTGAGTGCTACAGCAACAGTGAGGACCGCGCCTTCGCCCTGCTGGTACGCCGGAACCGCTGCTGGAGCAAGACCACCTGCCTGCACCTGGCCACCGAGGCGGATGCCAAGGCCTTCTTTGCCCACGACGGTGTGCAGGTGAGTACCAGCTGCCTGGGGGCGGGGCAGGCAGGCGAGCTGGGCCCAGCTTGAGTTGACTTCCCAAGCTGCAGCTGTCCTGTCACTCCCGTCCCCAACACGGAGGGGTGGCACAGTTTCTGTCACTAGAAGGTGCCCACCTGGCTTCCTCCACCAGGCACACTCCCCCGCTCCTGGGCCCAGTGGAAGTGCCACTTCCTCCGCTTGGTCCTTCCCAACCCCCAAGCCCAATCTTTTCCCTAGTGAAGGGCACAGCAGCTCAACCCACACCCCTAGGAGGAGCATCCAAGGACCGTGTCCCCTGCCAGGACGGTGGCTCCAGGAGGGAGGGCTGGGCTGGGCGCCCCTTCAGCTCACGGGGCCTGGGACCTGGGTCAAGGCCATTTCTGGAGCAGGGCGCAGCCTGGGCAAAGGTGCAGAGGTGGAACCGACAGTTTTGCCTTCACCTCAGGCCTTCCTGACCAGGATCTGGTGGGGAGACATGGCTGCGGGCACGCCCATCCTGCGGCTGCTGGGAGCTTTCCTCTGCCCCGCCCTCATCTATACCAACCTCATCACCTTCAGGTGGGTCAGGTCGTCAGGCTGCCTGCCTGGCCAGGGCAGGCCGCAGCGCATGTGCCGGAGCTGTGGGGAGGGCCTGGGCTTTGCCAGCGCTGGTGGCAGCCTGATTCTTGCCCCCAAGTCAAGCCTCCCTGCGGGTCCCGCTCCCGGCAGCCCCTGTATCCCAGTAGGCACTTTGATGGCCGAGTGCCTGGAGCCGAGCAGGTGCCTCTGGGAGCCCCTCCTGCGGGCCCTGAGCTCTCCTGTGCTCACAGTGAGGACGCTCCCCTGCGGACTGGCCAGGAGGACCTACAGGAGCTGGACAGCCTGGACACGGAGAAGAGCCTGCTGTACGGCCTGCGCAGCCGGTGCGAGGCAAGGGGCCAGCGGGGTGGCTGGGAGGCTGGACTCTGGTGGGGCCCCTGGCTGGGCGCTAGCCTCACCACTGCGGCCTTCTCTGTGGCACAGGGTGGAGGAGCTGGTGGAGGCGCCGAGGGCTCAGGGTGACCGAGGCCCACGTGCCGCCTTCCTGCTCACACGCTGGCGGAAGTTCTGGGGCGCTCCCGTGACTGTGTTTCTGGGGAACGTGGTCATGTACTTCGCCTTTCTCTTCCTGTTCACCTACGTCCTGCTGGTGGACTTCAGGCCGCCCCCCGAGGGCCCCTCAGGCCCTGAGGTCACCCTCTACTTCTGGGTCTTCACACTGGTGCTGGAGGAAATCCGGCAGGTCGGTGGCCACACTAGTCTGGTCCCCTCCATTCAGCAGCTTCTGGTTGGGCAACCTAAGCTTGGTTCTGCCCTCTCAGGGTGGGGCGCCCCATCTGTAGAACAAGAACAGCATGGAGGCCTCCCATCTTCCCAGTCACTAGTTGCCTTGATCCTGGTCGAAGACTGAGCCCTGAGCCCTGCTCCAGACTGAGCCTTGATCCCTGCTCCAGACTGAGCCCTGATCCCTGCTGCAGACTGATTCCTGATCCCTGCTCCAGACTGAGCCCTGATTCCTGCTCCAGACTGAGCTCTGAGCCCTGCTCCAGATTGAGCCCTGATTCCTGCTGCAGACTGAGCCCTGATCCCTGCTCCAGACTGAGCCCTGAGCCCTGCTGCAGACTGAGCCCTGATCCCTGCTCCAGACTGAGCCCTGAGCCCTGCTCCAGACTGAGCATGACCCTGGTCTCCCTCAGCAGAGTCCGAATCCTGACCTGTATCACAGATTGAGTCCAGACACTGAATAAACTGACCTCAGACACTGGGCACAAAGAGCCCTGGCCCCAAGTAGAGATTGACCTCAGCTTCTGTCCCCAGACTTAGCCCTGGAATAGCTTCGGTTGACTCCCAGTCCCACTGGTAGCCTGGGCCCTGGTCATAGATGGAACTCCGACCTCCATGGCTGACTGAGCCCTGCTCCTTACAGATCAGAGCTTGTCTGGGTGGGGCTGACCCCAGCGAGGGGGCCCAGACAGCTCTCAGTGGACTGCCTGCCTCCCTCCCAGGGCTTCTTCACAGATGAGGACACGCACTTGGTGAAGAAGTTCGCCCTGTACGTGGGAGACAACTGGAACAAGTGTGACATGGTCGCCATCTTCCTGTTCGTCGCGGGAGTCACCTGCAGGTCTGTGGGGCCCAGAGGCCGTGTGGCCTCAGCAGGGCTTGTGGGCAGGCTTCCAGATGAAGCCACTTAGGCTAGGCGTGGTGTTTGCGCCTGTGGTCCCAGCTACTCAGGAGGCTGAGGTGGGAGGGTCACTTGAACTAGGGAAGTTGAGGCTGCAGGAGCCATGGTCACACCACTGTACCCTGGCCTGGGCGACAGAGCCAGACCCTGTCTCTTAAAAACAAATAAACAAAAGATAAAGCCACTCAGAGCCACTCAGGAGTCCTGGCCTGGCCCTGGCCCTGCCTGTAGCTGGTGTGCTGTGTGTCCCTGGGGAAGCCTCTGCCCCTCTCTGGGCCTCGCAGCCACGTCAGCCTCCTGTCCTCCAGGATGCTTCCCTCAGCATTTGAGGCTGGCCGCACGGTCCTTGCCATGGACTTCATGGTGTTCACACTGCGGCTGATCCACATCTTTGCCATACACAAGCAGCTGGGCCCCAAGATCATTGTGGTGGAGCGCATGGTGAGCCCCCTGGGGGCCCTGACCGTGGGCGGACTGCCAGCCCCCTGCCCAAGCCCTGCCCGGCCGGCTGCTGATGCCCCTCTCTCTGCCCCCGCCCCGTGGAGATGAAGGACGTCTTCTTCTTCCTCTTCTTTCTGAGCGTGTGGCTTGTGGCCTACGGCGTGACCACACAGGCGCTGCTGCACCCTCACGACAGCCGCCTGGAGTGGATCTTCCGCCGGGTGCTCTACCGGCCCTACCTGCAGATATTCGGGCAGATCCCACTGGACGAGATCGATGGTTTGCACACAGCTGGGGCTGAGTGGGGGCCAAGGGGGGGCCAGGGCGGGGACCCAGTGCAGCCCTGTGTTCACAAGCCCTGGGCATGAGGCTCTCCAGTGGAGTCTGCTGGAGCCATGGAGACCCCAGCCTGGAGCAGAGATGGGAAAAGTGGCTGAGGCCTGGTCCCTAGGCCCCCCACACCCCAAAGGGCCAGGCCCGGTTCCCCAGGCAGAGACAGCTCCAGTCACGGAGCCCCAGCCTGGGGCACTGGGCTAGGAAGCAGATGCAAGGAGACCCCAAGGCAGCCAGGGCTGGTGGCCTCCTGCCTGGGGAGGCTGAGCGGCAAGGCTTGCCCTGGGGGTGGTTTGTCAGGGACAGGCACTAAGCACTGAGTGGGCCCCAAGGCTGCCCCAGCCATCTTCTGGGGTCTGGGCCCTCTGGCTCTCCCCACGGCCCCTGGCCTCTTCCCTCCCACAGCGCCCTGCTTGGTCTAAGTGCCCCGTCAACCACTCGCCCACCAAAGCCCCCATGCCTTCCTGCTGGTAAGACCCCTCCACCGTGAGGCCGCTCCTAAAGGCACCCTGCGTGTTCCTGGGGACCCACTCTGTGTGTGTGTGGCCTGTCCGTGGCTGTGGGTGTCCCCAGGCTGACCCCTGTAGCTGGCTGGGGCTGGTGGAAGCTCCAGAAACTTTTCCATAAGTCGGCGCAGTGGGTCAGAGCTGCTTGGCCATGGGGGCCTCAGTGGTGAAGGGTTGGGGGGAGCTCTGGGGTGGGGCGGGGAGCTCTGTGGTGGGATGGGAAGCTGTGCAGGCCCCAGGGGTGGCTGGGATTCAGTGAGGAGCCCCAACCTGGGAGATGACGCACCCCTCTGGGAAGGTGGCCTAGCAGCCAACCAGCCTCTGGGATCCTCCAGGGGTGCTGCAGGCTGGAGATCAGACAGAGAAGGTGCAGGGAGCCCATCTCTCAGGCGGTGTCCAAGGGCTGGGGCTGCCCGGCCATGGGGCAGTCATAGCAGGACGTGCTGCCCAGGCCTGACCCCGACTCTGTGGAGCGTCGCTCAGGACCCTCGATAAATATTTGTTGACGGGATGATGGCCAGACCGGAGCAAACACAGGCCTCCGGGGACAGGCGGGGGCGACGCCGTGATGGAAACCGTGACTCCCAGCGCGGCTCATTTCCTTGGGCTGTTTTCTTAGCCCCGCAGCCCCTCCTGACATTTTGGTGTTTGCTCAGCACAAGCATTCGTTTTCCAGGCCATTAGTTTAAGCAGCCCCTGCCTGCCTGCGACCCCACGTCGCCCTCAGCATATGTCCTCCATCGCTGCCCCGCCGTGGGGCCCCTTGGGGCAGGAGGGGCTCTCGACGGGCGCCTCCAGCCAGGGCAGGGTTGGGGTCCCCCCTTTCTTGAGTGGCTGCATCAGGGCAGGGTTGGGGCCCCCCGT
>NW_022437121.1:765760-866292 GCF_009761245.1 Sapajus apella
GTGGCTGCATCAGGACAGGGTTGGGGTCCCCCCTTTCTTGAGTGGCTTCATCAGGACAGGTTTGGGGTCCCCCTTTCTTGAATGGCTGCATCTCTGGAGGGCCAGTCCCAGCCACTTGTATGAGGGGACAGGCCTGGCCATAGCTTCCTTTTCGATGGGAGAAGGTGGGGACACTGAGACTCCCGAGGATCTCTGCCCAGAGTGCTGCCTCAGGGAGGTGTGCGGAGCTGCCGGGACCTCTGAGCCCCTATGTTCTCCCTTAAGAATGTGGAGGGTGATGAAAAGCCCGGCCTGGCTGCACAGGCTCAGGCAGACACGGCCAGCAAGCAGGCTGGGGAGGGAGGGGAGAGCAGAGCTCTCCTTTGCTGCTGGGCAGAGAGTCACTAACACATGCTGGGCAGAGAGGGAAACTGAGGCCCAGACAGTTCCCCCACAGCCTGTGGGTCCCTCAGAGCCCAGGACAACCCCCTGCCCCACTCAGCACACGTGCCAAGCCAGAGCTGGGGCTGAGCTGTGGTGATGAGCTTGTTCTCTGGGGCCCCAGGCCCCAGGGACAATTTAATTTCCAGCCAGGCCTGGTGGCGCCTTCCCAAATCACAGTTTGGGGGAGGGTGCAGGGGTCTCATTCCTCAGAGCTGCTTTTATCAGACAGATTTACGGCTTCACAAACAGGCTCTCCAGGCTCGCCCTGGCCCGCCCCTCCAGGGTGCAGGGAGGAGAGGGGTCATGAGTCCACCCAGGAGCAGATTCATGGGCTGGAGGTGGCCAGGGCCGCAGAGGAGGGGCGGGCCTGGGGTGGGGGCGTGGGGAGGGCTGGCGCTCACTGACTGCCAGCGAACACACAAACACTCAATAACTCACACGAGGGTCGACGCGCCACAATAACTCACTCGGGAGAAACAAGGCAGGAATTCACCCTGGGAGGGAGGAAGGACCCCTGGAGCTGGGGACCCAGGCACAGACGCAGGAATCTGGGAACAGGGAGACCCCCAGGACCCACCACAGGGCAACCTGGAGCTGGCAGGCACCAAGACACACTTGAATGTGCACGTGTGTGGCTAGTGTGCTCACAGGCAGACTCACACATGAGCATGTGTGCCAGGCACATCCAAACACAGGCAGAGGCTCATGCAGACACACGCCAGTGTGCAGGCTGGGAGGGAGGGCAGAGCGGAGCTCCCTGTAGAATATGGAGGGGAAATGTGGCCCTGGACGGCCTGGGGCCTGCTCTGGCCTCTGGCTGGGACCCTGAGCACCCCAACGCCCACAGCTGCTCCCCGCTCCTTCCTCCTGCCCTGCAGGCTGGGGTGGGGTGGGGGTCTAGGGCTGAGCCCTGTAGGGGAGAAGTAGGGGTGAGGGTCTGGCTTGAAGGGACTGGAGCGAGATCTGCCCCCTCCAGGGTGTCCCTGCCCAGGGCAAGGGAGCTCAGCCTGCAAGCTCCCAGACTTACCGCCTGAAGAATGTTCTTCAGACTTGAGTGGCCCAGTGTGGGACCTAGGTGCTTAGGGCTCAACCCATTTTGGAAAGGTGGTGGAATCCGTCCCCAGCCTGGGGGAGAATGACAGATGTCAGTGCCGTGAAGGCTCTGAGGAGTCCTGCAGTGAGGATGCCATCTCCCTTCCTCCGAAGCTCTCCCCAAACTTTCAACAGCAGAGGCTTTTTGGGGGTGAGGGACGGAGGTCTTAACACATGCAACCACCAGCAGAAACCTGTGTCCCGGGACCCCTCTGCCCCCACCTTCCATCCCTCCAGGGCTCTTGGCTCTGCCTCCGGGGCCTGTGGCCCTGGCTGACTCCAGCCCCCGATGGAAGCCCAGCAGACACGGCACAGGTGGCCCAGGGCGGGGCTTGCCACCGTCTGCTTCTGGTTTGCTGGGACGGTGCGAAAGCCCATCTTGTGTGAACTGGGACAGTGGGTCACCTACCTGGCACCCCGTACCCTGGGCTTCCTCCCCAGGACCAAGCTCTATCTCGGCGTTTGCCCGAGGCTGTCCTCGTGGCTGCCGCTGGCCTGGTCTCCACGGCACCCTTGCCTTCCAGAAGCCCGTGTGAACTGCTCCACCCACCCCCTGCTGCTAGAAGACTCGCCCTCCTGCCCCAGCCTCTATGCCAACTGGCTGGTCATCCTCCTGCTGGTCACCTTCCTGCTGGTCACCAATGTGCTGCTCATGAACCTGCTCATTGCCATGTTCAGGTGACTCCACCCCAGCCCCTGGAAGACAGGGCCCTGAAGTGGAGGGAGCAGAGGGTCATTCCCCAACACCCGCTTCTTTGCAGCCCTCCTGGTGCTCCACAGAGTCTGAGGCTTGGTACCCCAGGGCAGATAGGAGGCGGCACAGCCTGGACTGCAGGGCTTTGCCTGCCCAAGGCCGTGAACTCTGTGGGCTGCCCTCCCGGTCCCAGGAAGCAGGGCCTGGGTCTTTGGGGGACCGGTGCCCTGGCGAGAGCTCTGGGCTTGTCCGGGAGAGCAGAGTGGGCAGGGAAGACCCCAGAAGAGCGGAGCCCTTCAGACACACCCCAGAGGCAACGCAGAGGCAGTGCTGGGCCTCGGTTTCAAAAAGGGCTTCCGGGTGTGGGGAGGACACGCCCCCGGGTGGGCATGAGGAGCCGGCAGGTGAGGGTCTGGCCATGTCCCTACAGCTACACATTCCAGGTGGTGCAGGGCAACGCGGACATGTTCTGGAAGTTCCAACGCTACAACCTGATCGTGGAGTACCACGAGCGCCCTGCCCTGGCTCCACCCTTCATCCTGCTCAGCCACTTGAGCCTGGCGCTGCGCAGGGTCTTCAAGAAGGAGGCCGAGCACAAGCGGGAGCACCTAGGTGAGGCAGAGGCGGCGGGTCCCGGGGCGGGCTGTGCCCCAGAGGCAGGTCGGGAGAGACCCGGGTGCCTCCTTAGCCCCGTGGGCCCTCGGCTGGGCTCTATGTAGGCTGGCACGGCCGAACCCCTCCCCCAGCAGCTTGGCTGTCCCTGCACAGAGCCGTCCTTGCCCTCCATGCCCTGGCTGGGTCCCACTCACTCCTTCTGCCTGGCCTACCTCACCTGGAGACCAGGCCTGGGCTCTGCCACCGGGGCCCACGTTCTCTGGTAATGCCGGCTGCTGCCCCGGCTTTCCCAGAGAGAGAGCTGCCAGACCCCATGGATCAGAAGGTGGTCACCTGGGAGACGGTCCAGAAGGAGAACTTTCTGAGCAAAATGGAGAAGCGGAGGAGGGACAGCGAGGGGGAGGTGCTGCGGAAAACTGCCCACAGGTGCGGGTCCTGTCCTGATCACTGGTGGGTGTCGGCCTTTAATCGGGGGCGTGCCATTGGTGCCAGTGACAGAGGATCTGAGCTGGGGAACTGAGGCTGAAGTGGGAGGGGCAGGGCCCTGGCCTAGCTCCCCAGCCTGACCCGTGCAGGGCCCTGCTAGGAACTGGCCAGGCTGAAAGGGAGAGTGCACAGTGAGCGTGGCGGCCGCCCTGCTGTGGTCTCAGGAGTGGAACTGCCCACCCCTGGCTTCCCTCCAGTCGTGCCTCCAGGGGTCTGTTCCTGGCCGTCTGCCCTGCCCCGTTTAGCTGGGTGGTGTGCCCAGGCAGAGATGGCACCCCAGCCCTACCGGGAAGGCACAGGGCACTCTGTACCTGCGCTGGGAACACTTTGAAGGGTCCTGGTCCCACCAGACCAGGGCATGAAGGGGGAAGGGAAAGGGCCAGGGCGCCCCGGACCCGGGCACACAGGGAGGCCTGGGGGATGGGGAGCCTCCCCCACCGAGTGGAGCGCTACAAAGCCATCACAGCCTGCCCGCCTGCTCCTGCTGCAGAGTGGACTTCATTGCCAAGTACCTCGGGGGGCTGAGAGAGCAAGAAAAGCGCATCAAGTGTCTGGAGTCACAGGCAAGCAAGCCCAGGAGCTCCTCTCTGAGGGGAGGCGGGTGGCTGCATGGGGCTACCGGGACCCGTCCACAGCCGTGGCCATTCACAGAGATGAACAGCCCGGAGCCAGGACATGAGCACCACCGTGGGCAGGGAGAGTCCTGGGGGAGATGGTCCGTCCCCACCTGAGCCGGCTCCCACCCTGACACTTGAGAGGCCACAGCCTTAAACGAGGGGTCTCACTTTAAGACCCCTCACCTTTCATTCTCGGGAGCCTCACCAACCCCTGCCTTTGAGCGGCAGCTCCTGGAGGGAGGAGTCATGGGACAACGGAGGCCCTGGCAGGAGCAGGGGGAGGCGGGGAGGCGGGGAGGCTACCTGTCCCCTGCTGTCCTGAGAAGCCTGGAGCTTCCTGACACGTCTCCCTCCTCCAGATCAACTACTGCTCAGTGCTCCTGTCCTCCGTGGCAGACACGCTGGCCCAAGGTGGCACCTCCTGGAGTAAGCCTGTTTGGGGAGCATGGGATGAGGGTGGGCATGGCACCCACCCTGCAGGGGCTGGTGGCAGCAGGTGGGGGACTGTGGGCTGTGCTGTGGGCCCTTCCTTCCCTGCCTGGCCTGGGAGTCTCCAATGGCCTTGGCTGGACGTGGTACTTCAGGGCAGTGCCCTCTGATGGAGCTCCCTGCCTTGGCCAGGACAGAATGTGCTTCAGACTCCTGAGGCTCTGCCTGGCATGGGCCCTGCTGGGCTGTCCCGCCCAGCAGGCAAGGCCCCTCGGCCCCACAGGGGTGCTTCCCTAGCTCTAAGAGCACAGGCAGAGGCCTGGTTGGCTCTGGGCTTCCCACCTTTCCCAGGCTGGCCTGTCAGGATTCATTCTGAGGGCCCCGGCGTCCTGGCCCTTGCCTCCCAGCCAGCCACCTCTCCCCTTCCTGGGGCTGCCCTGCTGGCTCCCACTGCTCAAGGGGGGCCTTCCTTCCCAACAGGCTCTCGGCACTGTGGCGGGGGAAGCCGGCTGGTGGCTGCTGACCGGGAACACCCCAGGGCTGGCCAGCCTCCTTCGGACACTTGAGTTCCTTGGCCTGCCACCTGTGGGGCCACCTCTTGTCAGCTGGCCACCCTGGGCCTTGTGCACTAACCTTTGCCCACCTCCAGTGGAACCCCCAGGGGGCAGCAGCCCCCCAGCAGGCAATGCCCCCACTCCCACCCCCATGCCTCACCACAGACCCTCACGCACAGCAACCACTCCTTGGCCCTCCTGATGCCTTCCTGGCCTCCCCAGAGGCATAGCAGTGTCATGGGGCCACCTCCCTGACAGGCAGAACTCCCCGGGGAAAAAACATGCGCCCCGCCGTGTCCCTACCTGGAAACTGTCCAGCCTGCACCAGGGAAAAGCCAGCTCTGCAGCATGATGGGGGTGCAGCCCCTTCCAGACGGGCAGCTGCTCTGGGGCCTGCACCCACCCCTGCCCTCACTTGTGTTGCCTGCTAAGACTCATCTTTTTTTGAAACACCAGTGGTTAAATTTCTGCCACTTAAGACCCAAAAGGTCCTTTGGGACTCAGGAGACTGGTTCCTGGAGGACAGGGCTGGGCGTCCACTGCGTCTGTCAGATGTCCCCGACACCCTGTGGCCGGTACAGGACACACTGGTATTTATGGCCCCAGGACTCAGCCCGTGCTGGCATCAGTGGCTGCTTTCCTTCCAGTGGAACCTGGAGAACGCTGCACCACCCTGGCCAGTTAAAACTGGACACCAGGCGCAGTCCAGCACCTACCTGCGCCGGCACCCCACTCACCCCAGCCTCTCTGTCCAGACCCATTTTGTCACCTTCCTCTCCCCTCCCATGCTGGAATCTGCACCAGGCCTGGGGCTGATGTTATCCTGTGAGCTTTGGTTGGGGGAGAGCAGATTCTGTACCCACCCAGGCCCATTGAGGGCACTTGCTGGACACCTGCCACTGAGCCACAAACCCTGGAAGAGACCTGGGGTTTCCACTTCTTGCTGCCACCTGGGTGATCTGCTGGTGAGGGATGCAGGTGCCAGCCACCTCGAGTGGCCCGGCATAGGGGGTCAGGTGTGGGGACACTGCACTCAGAGAGGCTGGAAGAAGCCAAGCGGGACCCCTTGCTGCTGACAGGGGTGAGCAGGGCCCAGATATACATGAAACCTGAGGAAGTCCCAAAACCTTTATTGTCCCCACCAGGCAGCCAGTGCTTCCAGCCCACACCCCACACCCCAGGAGCTCAGCCAGGTCTCTGTTGGGAGGATGACGCCCAGGGCCGCAGCCAGGGCCACCGGTGCCACCTACAGGCAGCCTGCAGGCTTCCTCCCACTCTAGCTGGGCAGTGGCTGGGCTGCCCCTTGGCCAGCCCTCCTGGGAAGGCAGCAGGATGGCAGTGGCCAGTGTGGTCAGGCAGCACCGTCTCCCTCTGAGACCTCAGCGCCTGGGCCCTCGGAGCTGCTGCCCTTGTTCCGGAAGTGGTCTCGACTCCGCTTCCTGCTGCTGTGGAAGCCAACCGTCTCCACCGGTGGGAGGCCTGGCACAGGCCCACCGTGGACAGGCCCTGACGGTGCCTCCACCTCCTGCAGGCCCCCGTGGGGGCTGCCCCACTCCTCGGCCTCTGGGCTCCCGGGCCTGGCCAGATGGGCCAGCTCCACTGGGCCCTCACCCCTGTCTGGGGCAGGGTTACCAAGGCCACCCCTCCCTGGCTCTCCTACTTGACCCAGGACCCTCTTTCTCTCGTGTCTGGCCTCAACCCCTCGGGCTGGTTTGGTGAAGACGACCCTCCCTTCCCCACAGCTGGAGGGGTCCTGGTTGAAGGAGGGCATGCAGTCAGTAGGGGCAGCCACGCTCTGGGAGCCCAGGAAGGCCAGGGCGGCGGCCTGATTGCTCTGCTCGCTGACCTCGGTCACATCTTCCAGGCTGTACTTGGTCCAGCGTTCAGGGTGTGCCACGTAGTCGGGGACTGGAGGCACCTTCGGGGAGGCTGGGCTCCAATGGGCCCTGCCCAGGCCTTCCACTGGAGGCCGGCCTGAGGGCACCAGGGGCCGCTTGAAGCCTCCACTGTCACTCATACTGGTGTGGGCCACAGAGGGTAGAGCCCGCCTGGCTGCCCCCTCCAGGAAGTCAAAGATGTCATGGCTTCGCTGGGAGAAGGTGGAGCTCATGCCTCTCAGATGGAACGGCTGCACCGCGGATGGGAGGAGGAGGCCCGAGGGGGGTGAGGGCGGCTCATCGGGACCTGAATCCTCCTCCCCAGGCAGCCCCATCGGGGACAGCGCTTCTACTTCAGCACCGCCAGGCAAGCTGAGGTCAGAGTCCGAGTCACTGAGGGAGACTGTGTCAGAAGGCAGTGTGTCATACTCCGTCTCATGCTCCCCCTCCACGCTGGGGGTCGGTTCCTCTGTCCCTGCCTCAGCCATGCGTTCCCAAGACCACGTCACACCTAGACCAAAACACCCCAGGAAGTTTGTTTCTGAGGAACAGTATTAAGAATGAGTCTCCTGCAGATCGACCGCCCCTGCACAAGGAGGGTCAGCTGACAGACCTGTCCCACACAGGGTGGAGTCCCGTCTCCCCCTCCCAGCCCTCCTCTCACCTCCCTTGGCTGCTGGGTACCAGTGGTTGACACTGGAGTGTGACTGGACTGCCAGGTGGGCGGATCCTTGATGAAGGTCCTCAGTGGCACAGGTATGGTGGTCTCAGGCCTCGGAGTGCCCCTGGCATGGCTCTGTTCAGCTGCTCAACTGCAGGTGGGAGGGGTGGGGGAGAGGACCATCCTCAGACCGGAGCGAAAATGTGCGAAAGAGGTGCCAGGTAGGACCGACCTGAGCCTGGGTTTTGGAGCCCCTGATAGGCCAGAACCCAGGGTAGGGACTTAATTGTGCCAACCCTCTGCAGGCAGGCTTGGAACTACTAAGCGATTTTGGTAGTAAGCAGCCGCCCAGGGCTTGAACCCAGGGCCGAGATCAGGCAGGAGAGCTACTTATAAGCTGCTTGCTGTGTGGGGTGAACAGTCGGTACTCCACAAAGAGCAGGCACCTTCCTGGTCATCGGGGAAAAGGTTTGCTCCTATTTGCTGGGAGAGCCCCGGGAGTTCCCAAGACATCTGCAGCCAAGGCCCTGGCATCTCAGGAAAGTGGGGTGTCAACCATCACCTTGAGCAGCCCTCGTAGGCAGAGGCAAATCCCCGCAGCTCCTGGAGCGACCTCTAGTGGCCCTCCTCGTGTAACACTCAACACATACACTGCCTTTCCAGCTGGGCAGATAAGTGCTGCCTCCTGCACCCATTTAGCAGTGAAGTGACTGGGTGCCTCGGAGCTGGTTTCCAGGCCGAGAGGACAGCCCAGCCTCACCCTTCTGCACTACCCTCAGCCATCCATCCACTGACTCTCCTCCTGCTACCAACACTCCTTGTCTGCCAGGGTGACCTGTGTCTCGTGCACCGAACAAGGATGGGGTCAGGGGTACCAGAAGGGGCTCTTAGTGCCCTCCACCAGGTCAAACAGAGGCAGCACTTCAATTCCTCTGAGGCGTGACTCTCCTCAGTGAAGAAGCCACCCCATAAGTCAAAGGGGCTACCCTGAACCCCCCACTGATGTCCGTTTTAGAGCTGGCAGGGACGGGGTGGGGAAATAATTTGCCCAAGTCACATGGCATGTTGCAAATGAAGCTGGAGCTCCAACCATACCCCTGCTTCCCAGATTCGCACTCCTGTCCTCTGCAGCGGGACGCCGCCGCGGCCAGAAGCAGCCTGGACAGCGGGGCACTCCGAGGGGGAGCCGGGGATCGGGCGGCAAGATGGGGACTCTGGGAGTCCGTTTCTCGGAGTTCTTGGCGAAATCCGGCAATGCGTGGAAGGCAGAGCAGAGTCCTTCATGCCCGGAGGCTGAAGGAAACCGTCTCTTTCTCCCCATGAACTCAGGGCCTGGCCTTTCTCCTCTCTATGTGCCAGCAAGACCTCCCCGCCAGGGAACCAACAAACTCTCTGTGCCAAGTCGGCTCTCGGTGCGAAGTCGGGCTGGACACTCACGAGGATGCTGTGGGTCCCAAGGGCTCGGCCGCGAGGTACGGGGGTCGGTGAGCACAGCGGGGCCTCAGCTGCGTTTGGTGACCTCCCGGAGGCTCACCCGGCCCACGCGGCCCGTCCCTCCTCAACACAAACCTACCAGTTCGAAGGCGGCACGGCCGTATCCATCTTGGTCGGCGCCGCCCGCCCATGCGGCGCGCTCAGCCCTCTGGGAAACCGAGTATTCATCCGGCCGAGCGCCGCGGCTTCCAAGTCCGCAAAACTACACCTCCCACAAGGCACTGGGCCACCGCTCCCGACGCCTGTCGGGACGTGTAGTCCTGTGCGCATGCGTCCGCCTCTCCACTCCTTGACCCAGCGGCCCTGGCGTCCGGCTCGGAAACAGCCCCGGAACCGCGGCATTTGTTGGAGAAACAAGACCGGAATTGACCAAGGAGAACAGGAAGAGGAGGGGCCAGGTCTGCAATTCCCAGAATGCTCGAGGGCTAACCGACAGCCGGGCCGGCTTCCCTTGGTCTCAGCGCCACCTGCTGGAAACCGCGAGAACAGCGGCCGCTTCAGGCAGGAAGTGCGTCATCTCGTAGGGCGGGCGATGGCCGTTCCAGACACTTCCGGTCATGACCGGAAGCGATGACAGTAGCTCTTCCGGGGCTTCGGGGCGCCGAGGCGGGGCTCCCCAGGATTCCCCGGTCCCGCTCAGGGCAGACGCAAAGGCGGTCCCAGCCCGAGATGAGGACGCGGGGTGTTGACCTCTGGGCCCCGGTGAAGGGGGCGGCCTTGCTGGATCCGCTGGCTGGGCCGACGCTTTCCCACCCCTGGGGGTTGGCTGGGCGCTGGCCGCCAACTTGTGGGGCGTCGCCCTTGGGGACGCTGCCGGGCCACCCGCGCAGCCCCGGGCCCTCAGCTCTGGCGCATTGGTCCGGGCTCCGGGAGGGCCTGAGGCGGCCCCCGGGGGCGCTGCAGGGAAGCCAGGGCCAGGCCCTTCCAGGTCCCCGGTCCCCCGGCCTCCCGGGCAGGGTGGTGGCCGCTGAACGCTGCTCCGGCTTCCAGGTCAGCGTGGCTGGGTGGGCGGCAGCCGGAAGGGTCTGGCCTCCGCCATGCTTGGGAGCCGGCAGCCTGGCCTCGCCTGTCCACGGTGCCCGCCCTGAAAGGGAGAACGAGGGCCTAGGTTCTGCCCTCGGCGAGCCGCGTCTCCCTTGGCCGCCGGGCCCTAGTTGGTTGGCACCTTGTGCCTCTTCTCTGCTGGGAGCGTTCATGCCCCGCGCACTCCGGGAATCTGAGTTCCCCTTGGCGGCTAGACCGCTTGTCCGTCCGAAAGGCCCGAGAGAGAACAACCTTCCCGGGGCCTGCTGTCCTGGCATCCGCTGGGAAACAGGACTCAAGGACCTGCTGTGGCCCGGCCTAGAGAGAGGAGGAGGGGAAGCAGGGCCCACCCCTCGGCCCCCGGTCTGCTGTGCGCCTTTGCGATACGTTATTCCTTAAACTGCTCTTCCCTCCCCGCAGAGAACACAGCGGGAAGTGGAGAGGGGGCTCCTTGGACCATCCTGTTCTCCCAACCAGTGCAGGCTTGGAAGTTGGGAGCAGCAGGAGAGGGCCTGCTGAGAGACTGTAACCTCCCAAAATGCAGGGCTGGGGACAGTTTACAAATTGGCCTGCAAAGAGGCTGCTGGGAGCCCTAGATATAAATTCCCAGTCACTCCTTTCCCCTAGGGGTCAGTTAAATGTGCCAGCACCTTCCTCTCCCCAACTAGGGAAAAGCAGCTGGACCCACAGCAAGCACCACCCCACGGTGTAAGGGAAGATAGGGAGAGCCTAGACCAAGCCCATTGGCTGGAGGAGCTCAGACAGGGAAAGGGTCGGGGGAGTGCAGGGGATGCTTAGCCCCAGGGCCTGTCCACCCACCCACTGCTCACTGGTGGGCTGAGTGGGCTCCCGAGGAGGCTGAGGTCTTTCTTCCCCCCCAGCACCTCTGAGATGTGGCTCAGGCCCTGAACCACCAGCTCCTCAAAGGAACACTTACAGGCACTAGATGAGCAGCGCAGAGACCCTCAAATGCTCGGGAGGGGGCAGTATGTCCATCCTTTACCATCCCTCAGGAGGAAGAGTTGTTCTGCAGCTCACCCAACCCCTGCCCCGAGCCCATCTCCTACTGCACTCTGGCTGCCTGACCCGTCCTGCCCACCCGCTGCCACTGTGCCCCTTGTGTGCCCAAGGGGCAAGGTGGAAGTGGCTGCAGGCAACACAGAGCCCCCAAAAGGGCCCTTGCTACCTGAAGTTGCTCCCTGGTTTAAACTCAAAAGCAAAGTTCTAAGCAACCCCAGCCAATGGGATGGGCACCTCTTAGCCAAACGCATTCTAAAGTAAACCTGAAAAGCTAGTTTAGGCCATGATGACCATTGGTGCCTCATTACACTCTCTTCCCGTGAGAGTTTAGGCACAGCTGACCAGCATTCACATTAAAACACAGAGACCTTAGGCCAGGCGCAGTAGCTCACGCCTGTAATCCCAGCACTTTGGGAGGCCGAGGTGGGTGGATCACCTGAGGTCAGGAGTTTGAGACTAGCCTGGCCAACATGGCAAAACCCTGTCTCTACTAAAAATACAAAATTAGCTGGGTATGGTGGTGCAAGCCTGTGGTCCCAGCTACTTGGGAGGCTGAGGCAGGAGAATTGCTTGAACTTGGGAGGCAGAGGTTGCAGTGAGCCAAGATTATGCCATTGCACTCTAGCCTGGGCGACAACAGCGAAACTCCCTCTAAAATAAAAATAAAACAGAGACCTTAATACTCACAAAAAAAGCCTCTGTAGCAATAAGATGCCAACGTGACAGCATACCCTGAAAGAAATCGAAGTATTTTACCCCAAAGTCTATTTCTTTGACGTGTTTTGAAACGGTCCCACAAAGCTGTGTCTTGTGGGGAAAATTAAATTCTATACAGAATCCCCCTCCCTCTCTAGGTCTATTTGCTGACCCAGGAGAGAATTAACTAAGATTCTGGCACCTTTTTAAGTCTGATATGAAACATTTACAATCTGGAGGCTTCATCTGCATATTAAGAATCTTGGGCTTCACAACTTTTCCTCTAACCCATTAGATAATGGACTAATCCAGAGTCCACTCTATTGATTCCAGGACTTTAGATAGACTCAGCCAATTGCCAATCAACTGGAACATCTTTTAATCCACCTGTGACCTGAAAGTCCCTCCCTTTCAAGCAAGTTACCCCACCTTTCTGGCTAAACCAATGTACATCTCAGATGCACCGATCAATGTCTTATATCCCTAAAATGTATACAAGCAAGGTGCAGCCTGACCACCTTGGGCCAGGTTCTCAGGACCTCCTGGGGCTGTGTCACAGGCCTTTGGTGTTCATATTTGGCTCAGAAATAAATTTCCCAAATTTTACAGAGTGACTTCTCTTTTGTGGACACCAGGGATCCCAACCCACCCCTCTTGCCATGGACCTGACACAGTCTACGGCGCCGAAGCCCACCCTTGCCGGACTCCCCTGCCCTCTGGCCACCCCGTAGGTTTCAGACGCCACTGGCACTGAAGGACTGAACAGCCTGGTAGCATGCCTGACGTTCCTTCTTTATTAAATGATGGATTCAGGATGTCGTGATCACAGTTGAAGGTGACGTGTTAGAAAGGGCAGGTGCGTGAAGGCAGAGGGAGTGCCCACAGACTCGGCGCTCGACTGGGGCAGAGGGATCAAGGATTAAAAAGACTTGAGCTGTGCAGCCCACAGGATGGGCGGGCTGGGCAGACACAGCCCCCCAAGTTGGCCAAGCTGAGTCTCTGCGCGAGTGGCTCCCAGGAGAGGCCCGGCTGAGCAGGCAGAGCTTCCCGGGACCCCAGGGGCAGAAGGACCCCTGCCTTGCAGTCCCAAAGGCCCAGGCCCGTCTCCACTCACACACGCCACCTACATGTGACGTCAGCCCTGAAAAGGTAACAGGAGAATTCAGGACAAAAAACCTCGAAAATAAAAAGGCTACGTGTAGCAGAGTAATACCGGAAACGTTATATACACAGGCGGTGACGGCCCCCTCGAAGCGTCCGGGTCGCTCGTGGGGGTGGGGGGCGCGGCAGGGGTCCCTGCGGCCGGAGCGACGGGACCTCAGTACACGGAGCTGTTCCGGATGCCACAGCACAGCACCATGCTCAGGATCATCTCGAAGATCTGCAGGAGGGCGGCGGCGGTGGCGTGGTCAGCACGGGCCCGAAGGAGGGGCAGCCCGGAGAACAGGCCCTCCCGCCCGCCCGCTCACCATGATCACGGCGACCACAATGGCCGCGATGCCAATGAGGTACAGCTTCCCGGAGAAGAGCTCATCGATCTTCTGGTGGCAGTCCTCCTGTGGGGGTGGTCAGGCACGAGCAGTCAGGGCCCCGGCCTCAGCTCCCCCTTGTCACACAGCAGTCCGTGGTCATCACAGAAAGTGTGGACGGGAATCCCAAGAACAGCCCCCCCCCCCCCGCCCACCCCCATCCACCTCGGAACGGGGCCTCTGCCAGCTTTTTATCTCCACCCATTTTAACATAAACGTGAAATGCCCAGGACACACTGTGCCCTTTTCCACTGCCGTCACAGTAATCGGTACCACTAGTGCCCTAAAGCGTCACTGATGTGCACCCACTGATAGCTTCCACTGGGGCCTCGGCAGGAAACTTCCACAGGGCACTCACTACCCCAGGGACGGGCTGTCAGGAGCACCCACACCCACGAGTGCACACGTGGGGCTGTGGGTACCAGTGAGCTTCCACCCCCAAAAGCCTCCACTCCATCTGGCATGCAAAGCCCCGGGTGCCTGCTTTCCTTGCGGGCCAGAGGTGGTCCCACCCCGACCCTCCTGGCAGAGCAGCCCTGAGGGGGCCACATCACCCGGTGTGGTCGCTCCCCTGCCAGGGCTGGTGGGGTGGCCGTGTGGCCTGCCCACCCCAAGACTGCACCCAGGGGCTGGGAGATTCGGGGGATCAGGCCCGCCCCTGCCGGCCCCCACAGGCCCCCCCGCCTTGCACACCTTGAAGAGGTTGGTAATGATATTGCTGCCCGAGGGACACAGGTTGTTCTTGAGCACTGAGGTGGTCAGGGCGGAGAGCGTGCTGGAGCCGCAGCAGTTGAGCTGCAGAGAATGGGGTATGAGGTCAGCCCTGGGCAGGCCCGGGGGACGGCGGCTCTAGGAGAACCGCAGGGAGGCGGCCGGGGGTACGTGGTGCCCCCCACTGTGGATGCAACCAGGGCCAGCCTTCTTCCCGCTGAGCTGCACTGCTCAGAGATCCCGTGCCCTGGGCCACCCTGGCCCACTAGGTTCTCACCCGAGGACCAGCTGAGCCCAAGGGTCCTAGAGGTCCCTAGGGCACCTCCTGCTCCTGAGGTCTGGGCAGATGCAGGGGTGGTCCAGGATGAGACACAGCCCACCAGGGTTCCTGCCCCCTGCTTCCTGCCCCGCCCCCGCCCCCGCCCCAGGCCGCACCGTCTCGTGGAAGGTCTTCACCACGGCCTTGGCGTTGTTGGCGTCGTCGTCCACCACGGCCTGTTGCAGGGCCTGGTCGTAGAACTGCTTCACGTCCTTGGCGATCTGGGGGAGGGCTGCGGTCACTCGCAGTCGGGACCTCCCCCACCTTGCCCCGGCCCCATGCACCTTTCCCAGGCTCCCCCAGGGCAGGATGGCTTCCAGGCCAGACCTCTACACTCTCAGTTGCCCCGGGGGCACTGGGACACAGGGACACACAAGGGAGGCTGGCCTTGTGCTCAGCCCCAGTGCTGCCTCCTCCATATAGCCCCCGGAGACTCTCCTACCAAGTGGGTCCCAGGAGGAGCCCAAAGAGTACCCCCCACCCGCGACAGGAGAGTAGGGTGCCCCTCCCACCCACCCCACCCTGCCCCCACGCACCCAACCTCACCTGGTCTTTGTTGACAAAGCCCCAGATGCCAGCGGCCACCTCACAGGCAAACAGGATGACCAGACAGGTGAAGAACTGGAGCCATGCAGCGGCCAGAGGGAGGAAAGAGGGCAGGCTGTGGGTGGGGCCTCAGCACAGACACCCAGGCACCCAGCGGGCTGTGGGCAGGGCCCCAGGGCAGACACCCAGGCACCCAGCAGGCTGTGTGAGGGATCAGCCCACCACCTGACCAGGAATGAGTGCCATGTGTGAGCCCTAGAGCACAGAGCCTAACACTCAGCCCCAGGAAGCAGACGTCAAAGCCCACGGCTTCCCTGCCAGCACCAGCACCCCGGGGTGGATGGGGCGGGGTCTGAGGTTTGGGGTCACAGCTGGTGAGTCCGAGATATCTGCAGCCCCGGGAGGCATGTGCAGCAGCCTGACCCCAGACTCAGACCTGGTCTTCCCCACACCCTTGCTCCTGCTCCCCATGGGAAGGGAGCCATGGGATGTGCCTCAGTTTCCCCCACTGGGAACACTGGCACAGGCTCCCCCTTCCTGGACCGGCCAGGCCCTGGATGGCACAGCCAGGCCTGGGCTTCCCATTGGGGGCGATGTGCCCAGGGATGCCCAAGGCTGGCCTCAGGGCTAAAACCTGTTATGTTTGTGTCTATTTACTGACAAAGAAAAGAGGTCACTTAGGAACTGGCAATGATGGAGATCAAGCACGGTGGGATTTAATTTAAAAACCAAATGGGAAAACTGGGGCACAGGAGCCGCCACCACCACTGCCTCCCCCAGAAGTCCAAGTTCTGCCCTGAGCACCAGGGCCAGACATAGCCCCCAGCCCCACCCCGGGCCGGGCCCAGCCCAGGTGCAGGCCCACCTCCCTGCCTTACCGTCCCCAGCAGGCACTGGGACTCCTGGATGGCCCCATAGCAGCCCAGGAAGCCAACGAACATCATCACGGCGCCCACAGCAATGAGGATGTAGATGCCTTGGGGGAGAGCGACACTGGGTGGGCGCCTGCACACTCGTCACAGCCTGAGACTCCAGAGCGTCCCAGGTGCTGACCCCACCGCGGGCTGCCCAGCTGGGGATGCCGACTGCCAGGGACGAGCAGCGAGGGCCCGCATCCCAGCTCAGCCCTGCGAACTCTCTGTGCCTCAGTTTCCTCTCTCATGACGCAGATGGGAGACCATGATGACCAGGTGGGGACTGTGTGCCTCGTGCGTGCTCTGAGTGCTGGAGATGGGTTCTTCTCAGGCACAAGGCCTTCGGTGTGGCCACGGGCCGCCACCCGCCACACCTGCCAGCCACGGTCCCCCACCCACCACCCATGGCCCGCCAAGCACCATACCCACCACCCACTGCCTGCACCCATCAAACCCGCCACCCACAGCCCCCCACCTGCCACCCACTGCCTAAACCTGCTCCCAGGGCCTCTGGGACTTGGCGTGGGGTCTGAGAAGGACCCCCCATCTTAGGTGGGAGTGGCAGGCTGGGGTCCGGAACCAGTGCTGTCTCCCCGGTGCGGTGCGTGAAGTGGGCGGGGCCCTGTGGCTCCGCCCCTCAACTTGACAGCACAACCGTACTCTGTTAGGGGACCCGCATTTGAACCTGGCTGCTGCATGGGGGGGATCAAGTTGGCTTCCCAGTCCCTGGGCCTGAGGGCTGAAGGCCAGCACTCCACCTAGGCCCGCTCCACCAGGGCGGGAAGGCTGGCCCTCCCCAATTCCCCCACAGCCCCTGGCTGGGCAGCATGCTCCTGGGGAGGGAGAAGGGGCCGCCCCAGGGTGGGAAGCGACCTGTGGGCCCGGCCACTCAGGGCCCTGTGCCCTCAGAACAGCCGTCCGTGTCTCTCAGGGCCCGCTTGCCCCCCATCCTTCGGCAGGCGCCCCGTCCCCAGTTGCTGTTGGCAATGCAGCAGGCAGCCCAGGCTCCTCCTCACAGCCAGCCCAGGGGAGAAGGCGCCTGGGGCAGGACCCATGCCAGGCAGAGAACACGCCCAGATCTGGGCTCCACCGCCTGGCCTCCTCCCTGCCAGATGAAGCCTCTGCCAGGGATGCCTTGCAGGTGTCACCTGCTCACAGGCATGGCGCCCAGGAGCCAGCTCTCCCTCCTGCAGAACCTGGGACTCCTGGGTTGCAGGGCTGGGTTCACTGAGGGGTGCAGGTCAGGAGGGGCGCCTTGCCTTTTTTGGTCCTGGAGGGTCTGACAGGAGGTGGGAGGCCCAGGCCCAGGGCTGCCAGAGCCCCTGCCAGGCCCCAGCCCCACCCTAAGCTCCTCTCTACAGCCTGCGGGCCTCATCCACTGCACACACAGCATCTCTGAGGGACCTACAGAGTGAGCCCAGTGCTGGACAAACAGCCCTTGGCAGGGCCTGGCCCGAACTGGGGACAGAAAGAGGCTCCAGAAGGCCGATTCTGGGATGGGGAAGGAGTTGGTGGCCAGCGGGGCTCCAAGGGGTCCCCACTGGGTGGCAGAGCCCATGTCACAGGTGGCAGGTCCTGCAGCCGTGTGGCCAACACAATGGCCAGGGAAACCAAGCCAAGGACAGAGGGTGGGGGGCTCTGGGGCTGGAGCTCTGATGTGGCCGCAGTGACACCGTGCCGGTCAGACACCTGCTTCTAATGCCAGCCTTGCCCCTGGTACTGTGGGGGGGCAGCACCACTGTCCCATGGGGGCTCAGCACAGAACCTCTGCTTCTGCGGACGGTGGGACACAGGAAGGAGGCCTGGCCCACCTCTCTGGGGTGTTCAGTCCCCTGTCCTTGCCCCGGCCTGAAGATAGGTGACCCTTCAGCTCCTCTGGGGCCACACGTGGCCGGACGCTGACCCAACAGCGGGAGCTGCTCCATCCATGAGGCTTGGCCGCCGGGTGCCTGGAGGGTGACCCCTTCAAGAACACCTGCCCCAGGCTGCCTCACACCCACACGCCCCAGGTCCTGGAGAAGGGGACACGGCGGCAAGGGCCGCCCCTTCTGCCCCTGGACAGGAGTATGAGGAACGTGTCGGGCAGCCTTGTTCCAGGCCGGGGATGCTGCAGTTATCACTGGTGGCCCTGGAGGGCAAGGCCCAGGATTGCTGGGAGGCCCTTCTGGGCCCCTTAACATCCCTGGTGATCTGGGGAGCAGGAAACAAGAGGCCCGGGAGGGGCCTCCCAGTGGAGACACATCCTCAGCGATGGGAGGGTGCTGGCCAGGCTCTGCCGCCCACAGCCCAGGCACACGGGCAAAGTGTTCTGAGGATGCCTGCAGGGGGTGGTCTCCACACGAGCCCTGGGACAGCAGCCTTTCCCTTTCTCCTCCTGACGCTCACACCCGTGAGGGTGCCACAGCCCCGAGAGAGGCCAGGAACCTATGGGAGGCCATGGAACCCTCTCCAGAATCGGCTGGGCCCAGAAGCCCTCTGTGGGCCGCAGGCTCCTGTCTCTGGGGAGGACAGGGGCCATCCCTGTCAACGCTGTCTGGACCCCAGCACTGGCCATCTGACCTATGAGATGGACAAGGGGAAGAAGGAACGTGTGACCAGGACCCTCAGCTGGCCCTGGGGAGACTGGACAAGGAGGCAGGGCGGGGCGTGAGTGGGACCGTTTGGGCCTACTGGGGCCCTGGTTCAGCAACCAAGCCAAGCGGCCCCTGTAACTGGTGGGGGGCCCAGCCTGGGGGCCACTGCTGGCTGAGGGGAGCCCTGAAGCCTGGGGACACACAGGCTGCCCACCCTTCCTACCCCTCAGCCTTCGAGAGCAGCAGGACCTTCCCAGGGGCCTCCTTTAAAGGACAGAAGCATCTCAACAAACGCTCCAGAGCCCCACCAGCGCCAGCCCTGCCAGGGGCACCGGGAGGAAGGGCGCTGCTCTGCACAGTGAGCTGGTTTTGGCCCTCCTCCTCCTCCTCCTCCATAACCCGGGCTGCTAGGGGCGGGGAGGGCAGCCCAGTCCCCCACAAGAAGCCTAATAAGGCAGCAAGGTACAGTTGCCTGCAGAGGCAGCTGAGTCATGCCACCCTTTGGGGGTATCTCCACCCCTCTCCACCCCTCCACTCTCCTGTCTCCACCCCTCAACTGCCCAGTCCCCTACCCCTTCTCCACCCCTCTCTCAGTTCCATCCCTCGAGCTCCATCCTTCCTTCCCTCCCTCCCTCCAGGGCAGCCTGAACTGCTCAGTGAGGCCCAGGCATCCAGCCCCGCCCTTCCCAGGGAGCCTCCCCAGAAATAACCCATGCTTAAAATAAGCAAGGTCTCGACACAGTCCCCTCCCATGCCCAGCTTCCACCTCCTGCCCTGGCTGAGCCCAGAGACGTGCTGGAGTCCCAGCAGGCCACAGGCCCACCTCCATCTCAACCCGAGCGCCCAGACACACCATGCCTGACTGCCTTTCACCCTCCATGTCCCCACCCAAAGGCTAGGCCCTGCCGCCTCCTGGAAGCCCTCCCTAAATGCGTCTGAGACTGCCACATGTGCACTCACCTACGTAGAAGGTGTTGGGTGCAGGCTTGTCTCCCAGCTCCAGATACAGGAGGTTGGTGGTCTGCGGGTCATGGCGCAGCCACAGGGCCACACCCAGGATCACGCCTCCAGCCAGCTGGGAAAGATCAGGAACGTGTCACATGCAGCAAGAGCACTGCAGCACAGCATGCCCCCCCCACCCCCCAGCCACAGCAGCCTCCCGCCTGGCTGAGCCACCCGCCGGCCCCCACGCAGGGAGCAGCTGTCAGTTCTGCTGCCCTGCCCCGAGGAGCCCCTGGAGTCAGGAACCACGGGGCGGGTGCTTTGGCTGCCATCTACCTGGAGCCTGGCCCTGCCCTGCACCTGTGGAGTGCCACTCCAGGGCGGGACAGCCAGGAGGACACTTGACGACGCCGGTGAAATCTGCCTCTCAGATGAAAACGGAATCTTTCTTTACGATAAGCGTGTCCCAAATACTTATCGGGGCATACCAAAACATAACGTGGTGCTTATCTGAAGTTCAAGGTTCACTGGACACCTGTAGTTTCACCTTCCATATCTGGTCAGAGGCGACAGCAGGACCTAAGTATCCCAGGAACACTGGAACCTCCTGCATGGGTGTGGCACTGCCCCAGGAATCTCAGCTCGGTAGGCACTGCCTCTGTCTGGGGGTGCTGAGAGCTCTGGAGTAGGGGTGCCCCATGTTTGCTGCCAGGAGGAGGGGGTAGGATTTGATGTTACCAGGCCGAGCCTTAGGCGCCAGGGCCTGCGGGGTTTGTGGGGTACGTCCCTGCGGCCGTCAGCCCTGGGAAGGGAAACTTGGGAGGAAGGAAGCTGCTGTGGTCTCCAACACGTGCTGGAGGAAGAGACGCAGAAGCCGGCCCGGGGCTGCCGCTCAGCTGCTGGGGCAGGAAGGGGACTGTGCTTAGAGTTGATGGGCGGGGATGGGGCTCACAGAGGGGACAGAGCCCCAATGCCTGGTAGTCCTGTGTGCACACCAACGCTAGCCAGATGGGGTCTGCCCTTGAGACTGGGCCAGCCCAGGCCATTCTGAGCATCTGACCAGGCCAGGCATGTGGCCCAGGCCTCCCTCAGGAAGCACCAAGGCCCCTCTCCCTAGGGGCAGTGCCCAGCCTTCTGCTCGTGGGAGGGGACACAAGTTTGTCCTCTGCTGTCCCTGGTGCCTAGCACCATGCAGGGCACACTGCAGACATGTGATCCCCATAAATGACCAGTGACCCTGAGTCCCATTGCCCTGCCCTCCTCCACTCCAGGACGCCTCCTGCAGACGCTCCTCCCTGCGAGATGGCGTGGGGGCTGGGTCCCCTTCAGAGCCCTCTGGGAGTTTCTTCCTGCCCCAGGCGTGAAGTACTGCCCCACAGTCCTCCAGCAGCCTGGGGACACTGGGTCTCTAGGACACCACTGGTTAGTTCCAGGGTCCCTGGGCCACAGCAGGAGGCGATCATTGCTGGACAGCCTGGCTAAGTCAGCCTTTACCCCGTTGCCCCAGGACAGCATGAGAGTCCCCTAAACATGGTCTGGCAGGCGAGCCATGCGCAGCCCTCGGGCAGGGACCACCCAGGCCAGGGGGTGCTGAAGACACCTCCAGGGTCAGGGCCCACAAGTGCGGCCACCGTCTGGCTCCCATAGGCCTGGTCACGTCTGCCTTCCTCCTCCATGCCACTCTCCCTGAGGGCCTGGTCTTGGGGACTTCCTGGAGGAGGAGGCAGGGGGACATGAGATGAATCAGCCAGTTGAGAAGGCACTCGGGGTGGCAAGGGGCACACCGCTGTCGCAGAGAACGCCGGCCCAGACGGCAGCTGCTCCCAGAGCTGGGTCAGAATGCTTGGCGCTGCCAGCAGCTGGGTGCCAGGCAGGTCCCGTCCCAGCAGCTGAGGGCTTGCCTCACCAGCACCAGGCGCCCGACGCTGACCCCATAACAGGAGCAGGGCTGCCCGTCAACTGCAGAAGAGAAACCGAAAGCTGGACCCGAGACCACTAGCTGGACAACCCCACTCCTGCTCTGATGGCCCCGCTGGGAAGCACGGCCCCAAGGTGGGGCTGCGCAGGGGGCTGTGCCAGGCACAGTGTGAGCCTCAGACCCCAGCGCCATAGCCCTCGCCCAAGGAAAGCCCTGAGGACGCCCCAGGCAGGCTGGTTGAGGGCCCTGATAAGGGTTCCGGGGGTGGAGGAGCTAGGGCTCTCCTAGCCCTTTCCCTCACACTCCTGCCTCCCCTCTCCTGGGACCTGAGCTGGGCCTGGCAAACAGTAAGGCCAGAGGGGACTGGGGCAGTGGTGAGCACCGGTAATTCCAGCACCTTTGGAGGCTAAGGCGGGAGGATCGCTTGAGCTCAGGAGGTTAAGGCTGCAGTAAGCTATGACTGTGCCACTGTACTCCAGCCTGGGTCTCAAAGCGAGGCGGTGTCTCTGAGAAGAAAATTAGCCAGGCATGGTAGCTCACGCCTGTGATCCCAGCACTTCGGGAGGCCAAGATGGGGGGACTACTTGAGGCCAGGAGTCTAAGATCAGCCTGGGCAACACAGTGAGAGCCCATTTGACAAAAAATAAAAATAATTAGCTGGGCATATTAGTGGCATATGCCTGTGGTCCCACCACAGGGAGGCTGAGGTTGGCAGACTGCTTGGGCCAGATGTTGCAGGCTGCAGTGAGCTGTGACCATGCTGCTGCCCTCCAGCCTGGGGGACAGCAAGACCCTGCCTCAAAAATCAGATAAGCTCCGTAGGGACTGCTGGTGCCAGCAGTCACGGGGCTCTCACCACAAAGGGGTCATTAATGGCTCCCCTGTAATGGGGCTGCCAGGGCACCCTCTCCACGCATCTGACACAACAGCCTGGGCTGGGGGTTCTCAGACTTTCTTCTTAGGGGCTGGGCCTCCTGTTTCTCCCATGGGAGTTTCAACTCCATTTTCACACTTTGGTTTAGAGAGGATGGGGCCCTACCTCCCCGCCCAGGCCCCAGACCGAAGCTCTTCTGTGCCAAGTGGAAGGTTCATTAGAAACATGGAGGGCCTGATGTGCACCTGCAGGCGGTGCTGGAAGCCACCTGGCAGCTGGGACCCCAAGTGTGCCCCTCACATGACAAGGCCCCAGGGAGGCCAGGGGCCCCCCGCTTCCAGAATCCTCCAGGAGCTGAGAGCTCCTGGTTCTTCTGTGCCTGTCACACCCATGGCATCACAGGGAGGATATGGATAGTTCAGGAGAGGTGGGAAGGGTGGGGGCCGGCGGGTGGCCCCAGGAGCCTGGCTGTCCTCACCCCGCTGCCCTCCTAAGCTGGCTCCATCTGCAGCCTGGCGGGAGGAGGTGGCCAGGCCGAGTTGCCGTGGTAACTCTGGCTTCCTCCAGGGCCTTTGAAAACATTGCTTATTTTGTTTTGAAACTGTGGTCCAGATACTGTTTTGGGAGCTGTTCCGGGCCAGAGTAGGGCAGGTGGTTGGGGGAACTCCATCCCCACAGAGACCTGGTTACAATCCCTGATGCAGCCACAGGAGCTGTGGGGCTGCTGGCCGACCCCAGGCTCCCCGTGCCTCAGTGTCCCCCTCTGTAAAACAGAGCTGATCATGGAACCATGCCTGGCTCAGAAGCTGCTCCACAGGGGCCGATCCACCCCACACCCTACCTGGCTGAGCGGGGACCACCCCTCCTGTAGCCTGGGCGCTGAGCCATCTGATGGGCACACCGTCCTCACAGAAAGCTCACCCTAAACCCCAAACCTGCTAATGGTGGGATTTCAGGCCACATGCAGCTTCTTGCTGTGCTCTGGGAAGGGGCTTCTGTTCAGCATCCAGGGCCGTGTGGGGAGGTTGCCCCCAGACCAGCCCTGGCCCCAGGCCCCTGCTGAGGGTTGCAGGAAAGGCTGATCCTGGCCTGCGGGGCCCAGAAGAGCCTGGGCCGATACGAGAAAGGACCCAAGGGCCCATGTGACTTTCAACAGGGAAGTATAGCGGGGTCAGGAGGGGATGGGAGGGGCAGCGGGAAATAGGGGTGATGCCAGTCTGGCTACCTCAATTGTCCCTGAGGCCACCAGAAACAGGAGCCACCCTGGGTGGAAAAATGGGGCAGGAAGGAGTGCCAGGCACTGGGCAGAGGCCTCGTCTGGGCCTTGGTCTTCCCAGCCCTAGCATGGACCCACAGGGGGCCACGCTGAGCCAGAGAGGCCTCCAGCAGAAACCTTGAGCTGGAGCGAGGTGACCCTAAAGGTGGTGATGGTCACCCCCGGTTTCTGGATGAGAAAATGGAGGCGGTGGGGGGCTCCCCTAAGGCCACCTACGAGGGAGGGCCTCGGCAGCACCAAACCCCCACGGGCCGTGGTTGGAAAGGCAGAGGTGCCCCTGCCCCATAACCAACTGCCTGTGGCAGGGCTGGAGTGTCCCCAGAGTCAGGAACACAAAGGACACCTGCTCCCTGAAAGACACAAGACAGAGCCTGGAGACGTGTGGACTGGGGTGAGGAAGGGCCTAAGACAGGACCTGTGCCCTGAATGTATGCAGAACTTTCCAAATGCAACAGTAAGAAAAATGACTGCCCAATCTTTAAAAGATGGACAAAAGGCAGGAACACACCCTTCCCCACAGAAGAAAGATGCTCCACGTCGCCAGTGATCAGGAAACCAGGGAAAGCCGAAGCCACGTCCCGGGAGCACCCACTGGATTGGCTACAACGAAAAAGGCCACCCACAGCAAGTGCCGATGGGGGAGGCACTCCACAGGGGCTGCAAAACGGTCCAGACACCTTGAAACGCAGTTTGGCAGTTATGTAAAACTGCTGCTTAAGTAGTGAAAACCACACTCACCACATGACCCAGCTGCCCCACCCCCAGGTATTTACCCAAGAGAAATGAACTGAAGTTCACACAAGTCTTGTACACAAATGTTCTAGCAACATTTCTTGTAAATGCCCCAAACTGAAACAACCCCTACGCCCGCGGACCGGTGAGCGTGAGAACCCGGGGTTCCTCGTACAGGTTTGCGCACATGGGTGCCTCCCTGCACAGCAGTAAAAAAGAACGGGTGACAGGCACGCCACAACATGGGCGCACCTCTGGGTCATTATGCTGAACCGAAGAGGCAGAACAGCAACAACTCGCAAGAGCCTTCTGAGTCCACCTGCAGTGGGGTTGAAGAAATACACGCTGGCTACATCCACAGAGACGGTCCGGGGTTGACTGGGATGGGGTGGAGGGGCAGGGAGCAGAGATCCCAAGGGCCCCAGGGACGCTTGGGCAGTTGGTGATGGTTTCAAGGGGGTACAAAACTGTCAAAACTTATCCAGCTGTACCCTTTAAATATCTGCATTTACGGCGTGTCGATCACATCTAAATAAGGCCCGCATGCCCCAAGTCCCTGATGACTGAAATCCTGAGGGCCAGTGTTTCTTCTGGGCCCCAAAGGCCCCAGGCGGCCATCTTGGTGCTAACTTCTCCCGAGGCGGAGCCAATGCTTCCCAGGGGCGAGCAGCAGCGTGGGAAACACCAAAGTTAGTCCACAGAAGTGTAGTTTTAGGATAAAACTAAGTTAGGGACTGGAATATAAATATGGAGCCTGAACGTCAGTTAAGAGAGTCCCACTTTCATGGAAAACACAGAGAGATGAGGCGGGGGGGGGGCAGCCGGAAGCCCCGGCGGGGGAGTGCCCTTCCCCTCGGGGCCTCCAGGCCCTCTCAGCCTCTCTGTGCCTTGTCTACAAATGAGAAAATAAAGGTGCAGAAACTGACACCCACACAACTTGGCCTGCGCCGCAGCACCCAGCTCCCCATCAACATTAGGCTTCATCAGTGCTGGCATGTGGAACTCCTCGGTCATCCCTCTCGCCACAGAATCATCCACACAGGGACCTCCCTGCTCAAAGCTCACCTGTGGGAAGCCTCTCTGCCACCTGCTCCCACCTCCCAAGATACTCCAGCCTCCGGAAACGCCCCGCCCCCGAGATGCTCCGCCCCCTGGATGCCCCACCTCCCACGTGGCCCCGCCCCACGGATGCCCTGTCCCGCGAGACGCCCCGCCTCCCCAGACGCCCCGCCTCCCCAGACACCCCGCCTCCCCAGACGCCCCGCCCTACCCCAGGAGAGGCTCTGGGGGGACTGGGCATGGAGGGTGGCTCTCAGGATGGAGCCCAGGTGACCTGTGGGGTTCCTGGAGGGCTCCCTGCAAGGCCACTGAAAGCAGCGTTTCTAACTCTATGAAGGATTTTGGTTCTTTCTTTCTCCTTCCTGGGAATTAATAAATAACAGAGGCGACTTTAAAAGGGGGGCTGCCAAGCACACTGGGTCCCTGCCCAGCCTGTCCGCCGTTTCCAAGAAGCAGTTGAAAGGGAGCAAAAGGCAGCAGGCGCTGCCCGGGCAGGCCTAGGGCAGTTCCCCTTCCATGCCAGCTGCCTGCTACCCCCACGGGCCCCGGACAACCAGGAGCCGGGCTTTGGGTGAGAGCCCTCCATGCCAGCGCACACGCCCCCACAGCTGCAGGAAGGGGCAGGGATCTGGTTGCCCTACACAAGCTTACCCCTCAGAAAGGCCAAGAGGTCACCCCAAGTCCTGCCCAGGCGCCCCATTGAGGGATGAGGACCATGATGCATCAGCTCATCCCGCCGTTACACAGAGGCCAGCATTCGTGCGTCTCTAGCCCAGGCCTTCCCTTGATGCTCTTGGGGAGAGGGGCCACCAGGCAGGGCCACACTGCGGGCTCTGTGTCTGCTTACGGACACCTGGGGCTGCACGTGGTGGGCTGTGCATGTGGGAAACACACCAGGAAGTGCCCACTGGGCTCAGCCTGAGAGCCCCTCCCGGGGAGGACGGTGAGGCCCTGAGCGGGAAGGAAAGGAGGAAGTCCCCTGGAGGTACTGGGTGAAGGTGGAGGGAGAGGCTTGGCAAGGTGCTTCCAGGAAGGGACACTGGGGGTGGGAGGGGAATGGCCCCTCCAGCCTGGGTTCCACGGCCAACCCCTCACTCTCTGCCCACCAAGAAGGCACAGTGCCAGGCCTAGGTGTGGAGTCTGGGGACAGGGCCTCCTTCCTGGGTGATATGGGCCCTCTCAGGCCCTCCTAGGTGGTAGGCAGCTGCCCCTCGGACCCCGTTGTGACTTCCAGGGGCGGGAAGGCAGCATGGAAGGAAGAGGGGCAGGAGTCCTCTCCTAGGCCAGGAAGCGGAAGCTCCACTCACAGGGCCCCTGGCCCCTGGCTCTGAGGAAGCCGCCTGTCTCAGTGTCTAAAAATAGGTGTCAGGCGAGGATGCTGGCCCTCTGGCCCTGCCAGCTGGGGTATGTGAGGAGCCACTTCCCTTGGGACCAGGAGGATGGGCACCCACTCAGAGGATCCTGGTGCCTCCCAGGCATCAGGGGTGGTAGGCACTGGTGCCCCAAGAACCAAGCCCCTTCCAGGGCCAGCTGCTCCCCAGGAAGGGAAGCCAGGAAGTCCCTTGCCCCACCTTAAGCTTACCCCTCTTCTGGGAAGCTCTTCCACCCCGTTGGCCCCTGTAGGAAGGGTGTGTCAACACAGGCAGTCCCAGTGACCCACGGGGGAAAGGCCAGGCGAGGGACTGCGCTTCAAAGAAAAAGGTCTGGGTGGGCCAGTGCCCCCCAGGGCGGTCGATGGGAGGTGGACGATGGGTGGCCTCGGGCAGAGGACCAGAGAGAGGATAGAGGGGCCCAGGGCAGCTCAGGGTGTCTCCAGACAGAGCAGCACCCGAGAGGCCACCCAGCACAGCCTGGCCAAGAGCCAGTAAGTGCTCCACACCTGGGTGTGGCCACAGCCCCGGGGACACCCCACTTGGCTGTGGCTCTGGTTTCCAGCCTCGAGAGCCATCACTTGGGAACCCTGGCTTCCTGACTGCCCTGTGGGCCTGTTAATCACCCAGCAAGCCTGGGGTGGTACGGGCGGTTCAGGGTTCGGAGCCTGCCGGGTGCAGTCGGGGCTACTTCCTTTAAGTACTTTCATCTTCTTGGGGACAGAAGGAAAGACTGTTCGAAGCAGCCCCACGGTCAAGCTGAGCCCCTGGGGGTGGGGGAGTGGCCTGTGGCTGTGTGAGAGGGTGAGCTCCCTGGGGGCCCAGGGTGGGGGCTGGAGTCTGGGCTTCCAAACCGTGGCCCTCAGAAACTCCTGGGGTCCCACTCAGGAAGGAGCTCAAGGATCAGGACTGCTCTGGGCCCCTATCAGCGGGGTGCCTTCGCCTGTCCTGGAGAGAGTCTCACTGCCCTGTCTTGTTTTACCTGTGCTATCACCTGGGGCTGAGCTTTGAGGTAGGTTCTGCACTGCAGGGCGTATCATGCTTCTGGCAGGGCTGTGAGGGGATAGAAGCGAGGCCCCCAGGCTGCCCGCCTGCCCTGATCCTGGAGCTCCAGGTAGCACAGGACAGGGCACCAGGCAGGGTCCTCCATCACTCAGCCCTCTCCCTCCCATCCTTAACCTTCTCTGAATCACTTCACTTCCATAACTAGGACCCGGAGGGACAGAGGAAGAGGGAAGCAGTCACCTTCCAAATGTAGCAGGAGGGCACACCTCCAGAGGGAGGGGCAGGGTGGGGTGGGGTGGGAGCCACAAGCTCTGGCCAAGCCAGCCACTCCCTCCTCCCGGCCCCTGGCATTTGGAACCCCACACCTGGACTTTTGAAGCTCCCCTGCTGGGGCACCGACATCCCGGAGAGAGGTGCCTACTGCCTCTGCACCCTGGCCCCCAGCCCTACCACACTCCTTGAGCAAGCAGCCCTCAAAGGCCCTGTGTGGGGTGTGGGGGGCAGCTGCCTTATCCTGGCCACCCCACAGCCATGGCACTGGCGGCCAGCGAGAGACACCTATGGCCCCAAAAGTAAGATCCAGCTGCCAGCTGACCCTTAGGCCCTTGGGCCTGGCCCCTGCCCGAGGATACTCCTCCAGCACTGGGGGCCTACCCGGAGGATCCCCAAGGGTCTCTCAAGACTCAGCACCTGCTCTGCAGCCCACCAGGTTGGGGGTCTTAGGTTGGGCCCAGAAACACAAAGAATGTGCGTGTGGGGCCGGGGGACACTGAGAAATCCAGAAGTCCCTGGAAGGCTGCCTGATGCCACTGTGTCCTCCCAGGCAGGTGGGGCAACTTGAAGTGGAGGCCGCTGAGGCCCATTTCTAGGTAAGCCTGGTTCTTCTTGCCCTGAGGGGTCCCAGGAACAGGAGGAACACCTGCAGGGCTGGAAGATCACCCAGCACCCACAGCACACCCAGCCTGGGTCACAAGGAGGAGGGGCCCGAGCAAGGGGCAGGGCACCTGGCTCCTCCCCAGCCCCAGAGTCCTTTCCAAAATTGTGGCGGTACAAGGGTGACAACCTGCTCCCTCGCAGGGGCGCCTGGACTCTATGCCTTATGGACTGTGCGAGCAAAGCTCGTCCCGTGATGGGATTTCAGGTGTGGAAACAGGGGTTGGGGATGGTCTGGGGCCAGTCTCCCTGTCTGGGCTAGGAAGCAGTTATGAGACAGGGATTGGGGGTGAAGCAGATTTCTGAAAGTTGAGCTGAGCTGGGTGCTGGGATGGGCACAGGAGAAGGACCCTCAAACCCAGGGAAGAATGGAGGGTTTTCAGGCACGCAGCCTGGCGAGGCAGGGAGGGTGGGTGGCTTGTCAGCACCTGCCAGGGCCACACCCAGCCAGAGGGGCGACCGGGGAAGCAGCTACACCTGCTTGCCTTCACTCTGTGCCCCACACCGCGACAGTGGCCAATCTGTGGCAGGGACAAACCATAGACTTCCTCTTCTCGGCCCGCTTGGCCCAGTGGCAGTTTCCCCAAAGCTGTGCAGCCAGACAGCCTGGGGGAGCTAGGGAGAGTCCACACACCCACTCAGCGAAATCAGGCACAGGATGTCCTAGCCCCTCCCGCCTGCCAGGGTTGCAGCCCCTTTCCCGGAAGGACGGCATCAGATCTGCCAAGTGACAAACAGTCATGTGCTGTCTGGAAGTGAGAATTACATACCCATTAGCAAGGCTTCTAATCAGTCTCTTTCCTGGCCAGGTTTGGCGGCCCTGCCACAGGGAGGTGGCCAGCATTAGGTTAGAGGAGCAGCCAGTCCCAGGCAGGGGACACTGCTCTTCTCCCTGCGGAGACTGGCAATACCTCTCCTAGGCTCCTTGGCCAGCCCCTGAGGAGAAGACTCTTATGTCCATTTCACAGATGAGGAAGGTGAGGCTCCCACAGGTCAGTCCCCTGCCCCGGGACACAGGCTCTCCTGCCTTGCTCCTGACAGCAGCGGGTCTCGGGTGCCAGCCACGTCTGATGGAGGCTCCCGGACCCACCCAAGGGACGGGATTTCCATGATGCTTGGCCAGGGTGTCTGCACTGCCTTCCCTACTTGGGCCGGCTGGCCCTGCACCCAGAGAGCCCAGTTCTCTCCAGCCCCAAAGTGGTCAGGGCACGCCTGCTCGATGCCTGGCCCCCCCACACCCTGCACCTTGGCTTGGGGAGGGGGACAGCAAGTGTGAGTGTGTGTGCAGGTGGGAGCGTGCGTGTGTGTGTATGAGTGCATGTGCGTGTGTGTGTATGCACACCCGCGGCCATGGACACCCACTCCAGTCCTTCCAGGCCAAGAAGGGACTTCCACCCCCCCTCCTCTCTAAAATGGAACTTTTAACAAGTGCCCATCCAGACACCCATTGTTGGCCTCCTCCTCACCAGCCTCCCCTGAGCCCACAGGACTACACTGTGTCCTGCTGGGCCCTGCGGAGGACTGGCAGTCCCTCCTCACGGCACATCCTGCCCGGCCAGGCTGGGTGCTCTGAGGCAGGGGTCCCTTTGGATCCCTGCCCAAGACCCATGCCCTGAGCTCTTCCTGCACCAAGGCCTCCACCAGCACTCAGGCATGTCAGCGAACCCACCAGCAACCCCAGGAGGCAGGCTCACTGAGGACCCGCAATGCAGACGGGGGAGGCCCAAGCCCACGGCACTGTGCTCTCAGCCACACACCCTGTGATGCCAGGGTGGAGGGGGCTCCCGCAGGGTGGTGCTCACCAGCCCCCCCTCACCCAGCCTGGCATTTCTGGCTACCACAGAGCCCCAGTGGATGGATGGGTCACAGTGACTGTGGACGGAACCAGTTCTCAATGCTTTGTGGAATCACGCCCTTGGGAGCACAGAGGCGAGGCCTCGGAACCATTTCCTTGAGACTTAATAATGAGCACCCCTGGGATGCGTCAGGCCTCTGCCCCAGCTGCTTGGGAAACTTCCAGGCCCGCCCTGGTGATGCTCCCCGAGGGCTGCCAGGGAGACCTCTCAGCCTGGGCAGGCAAGAGAGACTCATCCAGCGCTGATGCACCGTCCAGAGAGCAAAAGTCCACCTCTGGAGAAGTCGCCTTCCCCGACTCCCCTTCAGCCCCTGCCCCCAGGTCCAAGCTCTCCTCAGCAGAGGATGGGGCTCCAGGGCCAGCAGAGGGATGTCCTTGGGTCCTGGGCCTCTCCCACCTGCCTGGCCGGAAGCAGGCCACCATTAAGGACCTGCCGAGGTCCCAGGGCCATGCCTGGGGAGGGTAACCCTTTCCCAGGCAGCCTTGCTGCCCCCACTGCCCGGGCAGGGCCGATGGACGGGGTGACTCCCACCAGTGTCCCAGGCAGGCTGTGCAGAACAGCCTTGGGGAAGGTGGGATGTGACTGCCCCACTCTTCTCCCAGCTGAGAGTTCAGTCCAGCCTCTGTCCTTCCCCCTCCAAATAATCTCCCTGCCCCAGATCCGTGCTGGGATCCTTAGCCCTCCAGATGGAAAACAGATGTCCCTGGTCCCACACACTGGCTCCAGGGGCCATTTTAAAACTTTGCCCTCGCTGCCTCAACTTGAGAAACACTCAGTCTACTGGGACATCAGCCGAGTCTTCCACGAGAAGGGGGTGACAGCCTGGGGGCAGGCGCAGGGAGGTGCTTGCAGTCTCTGCCCAGGGGCGTGGCCACAGGGAAGCCGCGGCCATGGACACCCACTCCAGTCCTTCCAGGCCAAGAAGGGATTTCCACCCCCTCCTCAATTCCAACACTGGCGGAAATGGAAACAAAAGGCGAAAGCCCATCAGTCACTTCCCAACAGCAAAGCCTGCGGGCAGGAGAAAGCCACCTTCAGCGGGAGACGCTCCTTCACCCAAGTTGGCACCCAAAGATGCCCACTGTGGGGGCCCCATTCTAAAGCAGCGGGCCCGCGCCCAGACCTTGGCACCCACTCCAAGCCCCTGGCGCCACTTTATTCCGTGTGCCAACTATGGGCCGCGGGACCCCACTCCGCAAGGCCTCCAGAGCCCTTCTGGGGAGAGGCCTAGGCTGGAACGTGTCTGGGTGAGGAGTGGGAGACCAGCACCCAGGTAGGGACCGCCAGGGTGCGTGCACCCCAGCTTTTGGGCCATCCCGGAGGATGTCTGCGCTCCTTCCGTAAGCGCGACCCCCAGAAAGGTCCCAGGTGCTGACAGCAGACTGTAGAGTAAGCTGGGCCGCGGAGCGGGTGAGGCGGATCGCCCCCAAGGCTCCGGCAAAGTGTGCGCCCCCGCCCCACCATCCAGGGGCGGCGGCCCTGATGAGCTCATGGGGGCGGGGCGCCAGAAGTCCCGCCCGCGAGCCCCCCCCTTCGTCCCCGCAAGGCAACGGTCCCGAATCTGCGGCCAGCGGACCCCGCGTGCCCCTCCTCAGCTGAGGGGCGACCGGGTACTCGAATCCAGGCCCGCGCCCACCGCACCCATCACCACCACTTAGGAGGAACTGCCCGGCGGCACCCAGAGCCCCCGCCCGGCCGCCAGGCTGGGCCCTGGAGCACAGAGGCCCCGAAACTCGGCTCGCAGCCTCCAGCCCCAATGTCGGGGGGCGCGGCGGCCCCGGGCGAACCCCCACTTCGCTCCGGGAGCCCACAGGTGGCCCCACAACTTCGCGGCCCGCGCTGCGCCCTCGGGGCCTAGCGCCCGGCTGCGGGACCTGCCGGAAACCGAGGTGGGGTGCGTGCCCGCCCCCTCCCGCCCGGACCCCGGCCCGGCCCTTACCCAGAAGACGAAGTTGAAGACGAAGAGCAGGTACTTGATGCACTTGGTGCAGCCCTCCACTCCCATGGCGGCGCGGGTGGCGGGCGGCCTGCGGGGCGCGGGCCGGTCCTGGGCGGCGGGAGGGCCGGCGCGTGGCCTGGCGGGCGGCCGGCAGGGGGGCCTGGCGGGCCGAGAGGCTGGGGCGCGAGGAACGCGGCGCGGGGGCGCGGGGGGCGCGAGAGGACGCGCGGTGGGGTCGCCTCGCCGGATGCGCGGTGGGGTCGCCGCTGTCGCCGCAGCTGCGCGCTCGCTCTCTGGCCGGGCGCGCGCCCCGCTCCGCACCACTTAAAGGCGCCGCGGCCCCTCCCCCCGCAGGCCCCGCCCCGCCGACTCCAGCCCCGCCCCTGCCCCGCCTCCTCCGCCGGGGCGCGCGCCAGGGGGTGTGTGGGGCGCCGCACCTCCCCCCAACTCGGCGCATTTCGGCCGGCTTCGGGTGCACCGCGCTGGGCGCGGGAGGCATCCCCGAGCTGCTGTCGCGCTCGGAGCCCCCGAGGGGGTGGCAGCAGGGCCGCGGCTGGGGACAGGCATGCAGCCTCTGCCCAGGAGTGCAGCCCGGGTGCTTGGAGAACAACCTATTCCTCCCTTCAGCGCCTTGGACAATCCGGGAGGGCTCCCCGAAGGAGGTGATGTCGCAGCGGTTGGCTTTGCAAAGACAGCAAGCTTTGCTCACATTGCTCTCGGGGGCTGGAACCTGGGCAGGCCTGAGGCCCCCTAGCTAGTGGGCGTTGGCCTGAAGGTCCTAGCACAAGCAACCAGTCCCTGTCCCATGGAAGCGGGGAGTTGCTGACCCATGCTGCGGGAGTCTGCATCTGAAAAGGTCACTGGGGCCTGAGAAGGCAGCTCCCAGACCAGTGTGAAGTGCCTGGGAGGCCAGAGCCACCTGCAGGAGAACCTCCAAATACTGCATCTGTTTCATCTATGCCCTGGTGTGTCGCGCCCCAGGGATGCCAGCCTTCCTGAAGGTGTGGGGCCAGGCACGCTGCACTCACTGCTTTGGGCTAATGATTCAGAGCGAGGGATGCTTTCTCCCCAGATGAAGGAGCGAAGGCTTTTGCAGCAGATGACTCACCGACGGTTTCCCACGACGCAGATGCGTCATGGGGGGGAGCTTACCTGGGAACCACGTGGGACAAGGTCCGGAGAACCGGTCCTCTAGCCAGGGCGTCTTAGCAAATGCCGTCCAACCCAGCGCTGGCAGATAGAACCTTCTGCAACCATGGGGATGTTCTGTACCTGGATAACCCCTGGCGTGAGTGACTACTGGGTACTGGAAATGTGGCCACAAGGAACTGAATTTTTCATTGTGTTTCATTGTAATTTAAATTCACATGGCCCTGGGTGGCCAGTAGCGCTCACAGTGGGCAGAACGGTTCTATTGGAATCGTCTGTGCTCAACTAGTTTTTTTGGTGGTTACTTTTTAAACTGGTTTTGGCTTCATGCCTGCATAAGAACTACAAGCACTGGTTTATGCCTAGTTTTACGTTTTGTTCCTGTCAAAGTGACATCATAAGAAAAGACTCTTAAATGGTTACTTGAGAGTCTTCGAGGATTCTTTTAGTTTTGAAGGGGACAGGAAGAGTTCCAGTGTGAGGAAACACTTCTCTGGATGTCCTGGACACCTGCTCTCCCATCAGCTCACTGCTGTCCCCAGTGATGGGGACGCTTCCCGTTAAAGGCGTGGGCTGTGTCCTCAGCAGGGGGAGGTGGGTGGAGGGAGACACTGACCCCACTCTCAGGAAGCTGGAGGAGAGGGCAGATCCACGCACACTGCGTCCTTGACCACCAGCCTCAGAAGCAGGCCATGCCCGGCCAGCAGCCAGCCTATCTGTCCTCTTCAGCCATGCAGCAAATATTTAGTGGGTGCCTGCTGTGTACCAGGCCCTGGCTATGGCAGTCAGGCAGCAGACCCCTCCCCTTGAGGATCTGCAGCTCTGGCAGAGATGACAGGTGTCACAGCATGATGGTCATATCAGTGCTGGGGAGGGAGGGAATTCCTAGGATGCTTGCTAGAGGGTCACGGGGTTGGGGCACTCCTCCAGGGCAGAGGCTTGGAGGAGCACAATGGATCCAGGCTCTGATGCCTGCAAAGGAGCCAGCCAGGCAGAGCTGGGGAGGAGCACTCCAGGCAGACGGGTGAGGTTGCAGGAACACAAGGGAAGCCGGGGTCCCAAAGCAGACAGAGCTGGTAGAAAGGGGCTGGACACAGGTCAGGGGCAGGTGTGAGCCCAGGAGGAAGGGAGCCAGCTTTGGGACCTGGAGGCCAGAGGGAGGCTGCATTTCATTCTGACTGTAGTGGGGTGATGGAGGGCTTCACAGGCCTGACTTCTGGATTTCGAGGACAGAAGGCCATTTCAGCTCCAGAGTGGAACTGACATTCACAGGCACTGGGAGCCTTGCAGGCAGGCCTGGTGATGAGGAGGAGGACCATGGGCCTGGCCCATGGGAGCTCCACCTCTGAAGTGCCCTTCCCAGCAGCTCAATGGTGTGACCTCATGGGGACCTCGGGGTTCCATGGCTGACAAGGACATGGTTTGTGTCTGTGTGATACTGGGACAGACAGGAGGCACCCAGGAGTGTGTCTGAAAGGGCTCCTATTGTTGGCTGGACCTGATGGAGCTTCTGTCCTGGCTCCAGGACAAATATCCAGGTGGACTGTGTCAGAGGATGAGGGGGAGAAACGCTAGGGGCTAGGCCAGCAGCCTGGGCTGGGATGGGAGCGCCCCCTCCCTGGGCATCCCTTGATTGGGCCGGCTGCCTGAGAACGCTTATGCCTGGGGAAGGTGAAGGTGCTGGAGCCATGTGGGCACAGCTGGCGGCACAGTGTAGAAGGACAGGCGTTTGCAGCCTGGCCTGGTTTGCATAGGAGTCTTCTCCTCCCTATGACTGCGGGCTGGTCCCTCAGTTTCCCCATCTGCAGAAGGACAGGTGACATGCACATATATTCTCATTGCACTTGTGGGGCAGGCCTGGCCTGTGGGAGGCACCAGGTCCCTGACTCCTTGAAGCTATGTTTGACAGAGAGGTCTTTCTGCCTGGTGTGAGGTGACTCACAGCCTGATGGAGCATACCTTGGGTTGGCCGGGCGATTTCCCATGGAATACATGAAGATCGCTCATATGAGGACAAGCAGAGGCTGTTTGTGCAGAGCTCACTGTAGCAGGGAGTCGGCCACTGGCACTCACGTTGGGCAGACACACACAGGCAGGTTGCGGAGTGGGACAGCTTTCTACTGAAAGGCGTGGCAGAGAGTTTGGATGTTATCAACATCCAAAAAGCAACCAAAGTGATAAATATGTCATATCCATAGAATAATGGACAGAAAGCATACCATCATCTCAACAGTCACAGGATAAGCTTCCGAACAAAAGCTTACACTCTTCCCTTATAAAAAAGTACTGAACTCACTAGAAATAGAAGAGAGCATCCTCCACCCGGTAAAGACCACTGACAAAAATCCCCCAGCTAAGGGGGTGCTCAGTGGTGAAAGCCAGATAGCTCTTCCCCTACGATCAGGAGGAAGGTGGGGTGAACTCTCCGCACTTCCATTCAACACTGTCTGGAAGGCTCTGGCAATTAGGTAAGAAAAAGATGTCAAGGGCACCCATAGTGGAAAGGAAGAGGTAAATTGCTGTGTCTGAATGTCCATGTTCCCCCCCCCCCAATGTTTTACTCCCCAGGTGATGGAATTTGGAAGTGGGACTTTTGGGAGATTAGGTTACGAGGGCAGAACCTTCATAAATTGGATTAGTGTCTGTGTAAAAGAAGCCTTAGGAAGACCCCGGGGCCCCTTCCTTTCACTATGGGGGGACACAGTGAAAAGACAGCCATCTATAAAACCAGAAGCAGGCCCCCACCAGACACCAAATCTACTGGTGCCTTGACCTTGAAATTCCCGGGCTCCAGAACTGTGGGAAATACATTATGTTGTTTATAAGCCACTCGATTTATGGTACTCTGTTGTGGCAACTCAAAGGAGCTAAGACACAAAACTTTCTGTTTGCTGATTATATGACATTGTATATAGAAAATCCACCAAAAACCTATTAAAACTAATAAACATGCATAGCAATGTGGCAGGATACAAGATAAATATACAAAAATCAATTTTATTTCTATACAATAGCAATGAACAATCCAAAAATGAAGAAGACAATCTCATTTTTACTATCAGCAAAAAGAACATGCCTAGAAATAAATTTAGCAAAAGAAGCTTAAGACTTGTGTACTGAAAAATACAGAATATTTTTGAAAGGAATCAAATAATATCTAATTAAATGGAACGCTATCCGGAAGTCACAGATCAGGAGATGTAATATTGTTAAGATGACAACACTCCCAAATTCAGCTACAGCTTCAAGGCAATCTCTATTAAACTCCCACCTGGCTCTTTACAAGCTGGTCCTCACATTCATCAGGAAATTCAAGGGTTTCAGAATAGCCAAAACAATCTAGAAAGAGATGAGCAAAACTGGAGGGCTCACATTTCCTGATTCAAACTTACTACAAAGCTACAGTAATTAAGACAGTGTGGTACTGGCCTAAGGAGAGACATACAGATCGATGGAGTAAATTGAGATTCCAGACACAAATCCTTGCATTTATGGTCAATTGATTCTTTTTAAAGATGATTCGAGTGCAGTAGTGAGAAGCAGGGAGAGAGTAGAACGCGGTGTTCCATCTGCAACTGACTGTGAACAATCTGCTGAGATAACTCACTACCTTCAGACCAGTCAACAGTTGATTTTTGACGAGGGTGCCAAGACAATTCAATGGGGGCAGGAATAGTCTTTTCAGAAAACAGTGCTGGGGCAACTAGATCTCCAAGTGCAAAAGAATGAGGTTGGACCCCGCCTCAGGCTATGCAGAAAAGTTAACTCACAATGGATCACAGACCTAAATGTAAGCACGAAAATTACAAAAGCCTTAGGAAGGCCGGGCGCACTGGCTTGCACCTGTAATCTCAGCACTTTGGGAGGCCGAGGCGAGTGAATCACCTGAGCTTAGGAGTTTGAGACCAGCCTGGCCAACATGGTGAAACCCCATCTCTACTAAAAACATAAAAATTAGCTGGGTGTGGTGGTGTGTGCCTGCAATCCCAGCTACTCGGAAGGCTGAGACAGAAGAATTGCTTGCAGCCAGGAGGCAGAGGTTGCCGTGAGCCAAGCTCGCACCACTGCAGTCCAGCTTGGGTGACAGAGAGAGACTTTGTCTCAAAAAAATAAATAAAATAAAAAATAAAATCCTTAGGAAAGAACATAGGAATAAATCTTGGCAAGCTTGTGTTAAACAGTGGTTTTTAATATACACTATCAAGGAAGTGGAAAGGCCACCCACGAAATGGGAGAAAACATCTATGAATCATCTCTCTGATAATCTGATAAGGGACTAGTATCTAAACATGTAAATAACTCTTTTTTTGTTTTTGTTTTTGAGACGGCGTCTTGCACTCTCACCTGGGCTGGAGTGCAGTGGTGTGGTCTCAGCTCACTGCAACCTTGGCCTGAGTTCAAGAGATTCTCCTGCCTCAGCCTCCCAAGTAGCTAGGATTACAGGCATCTGCCACCATGCCCTGCTAATTTTTTGTATTTTTCGTGGAGATGGGGTTTCACTATGTTGGCCAGGCTGGTCTCGAACACCTGACCTCATGATCCACCCGCCTAGGCCTCCCAAAGTGCTGGAATTACAGGTGTGAGCCACCGCCCCCAGCCAAGAACTCTTATAACTTATCAACAAAAAGGCAAATTACCTGCCTTTAACAATGGACCAAGGATTTGAACAGACTTTGCTCCAAAGAAGATGTACTCATGATCAATAGCCCACGATGAGATGTTCCCATCATTAGTCATCAGAGAAATGCAAATCTAAACACAATGAGATGCCAGGATGCACCTGCTAAGACGGCTGTCAATGAAAGAGGCAGACATTAACAAGTGTTGGTGGCGGTGTGGAGAAACAGGAACCCTTATTCATTACTGGTGGGAATACAAAATAGTGCAGCCACTTTGGAAAACAGACTGGCTGTTTCTCAAAACGCTAAACGTAGAGTTGCCATAAGAACCAGCAATTCCACTCCAAGAGAAATGAAGAGAAATATTTCCAAGAGAAATGAAAACATATGTCTGTAGAACAATATGCACATGCATGTTCATAACAGCACTGTTTTTTGTTTGTTTGTTGGTTGGTTGGTTGGTTGGTTTTGTATTTTTTTTTTTTTTTTGAGACAGAGCTTCGCTTTGTCACCCAGGCTGGAGTGCAGTCTTGCAATCTTGGCCCACTACAGCCTCCGCCCTCTGGGCTCAAGAGATTCTCGTGCCTCAGCCTCCAGAGTAGCTGAGATTACAGGCACACACCACCACACCCAGCTAATTTTTGTGTTTTTAGTAGAGATAGGGTTTCACCATGTTGGCCAGGCTGGTCTCAAACTCTTGGCCTCAAGTGGTCCACCTGCCTCAGCCTCCCAAAGTGCTAGGATTACAGGCGTGAGCCACTGCACCCAGCCAGCACTAGTTTTAATAGCTAAAAATTGGGAACAATTCAAATGTTCATCAACGAATGCATAGATAAACATGTTGGTCTATCCATACAGTGGAATATTACTCATCCATAAAAAGGAATGAAGTATTAATCCAAGCTACAGTGTGGATGAACTTTAAGGATAGGACGCTGAGGAAAAGAAGCCAAACCCAAAAGACCACGTGTTGGGATTCCGTTTATTTCAAGTGTTCAGAATGGGCAAATGAACAGAGATGGAAAGTAGATTGATTAGTGGTTGCCTGGGGCTTTGAGGGACAGGATGGGGGGTGGCTGGTAACCGGTGCTCATGGGGGTCTGTCCTTGGGATGTTGAAACTGTTCTAAAATTAAGCAGTGGTGATAGTTGCACAATTCTGTGACTACACCAAAGTCACACCACACTAAGTCTACAGTTAGACTTTAAATTGCTAAGCTTTGTGCTATGGGAATCATATCTCAATAAAGGTGTGAAAAATCTCCCCAAATACCAACAAAAGCAACCAACGGAGAAGGCTTCCGATGCGTGCTGCTGCGGGCTGTGGGCTGGGGAGGCTGAGATGGCCACCTGGAGAAGGGCCTCCTGTAGCTTGGCTAGGGACATACTTGGTTTCCTCTGGTCGGTCTTGAACTGGGGGCAAAAATAGGGAAACCGGCAGCCGTTAGCCACGGCCTGAGCCTCTGGGATGATTGCTACAGAGGTGTGGTTTAGCGTGGCAGCTTCTCAGGGGTCAGAGTTACTGTCGTATGTGACCCGGCTGCTGCCTGCTGGCACGGCTCGTTTTTCCTCCCTGTGTAGAAAGCCAGGACAAAAACTGTCCTACGTCTTGACAGGCAGGGCTGAGTGCCATCTGAGGCCTGGGGCAGTAAACAGTCCCCCTTGTGAGGCTTGCAGGGGGATGCAAGGCTTGGGGGGCAGGGAAGGGTGGGGACCCCAGGGAGGAAGGGAGGACTGAGCACCAGAGGGTGTGGGTGCTTTCAGGTTCATGCATGCACGGATTTGGGGTAAGATGTAGGTGGGGGCACACCCCATGGGGTGGGCCAGGCCTGGGAGCCTGAGCATGCAGTGCCCAGTGGGGGCTCGATGAGCTGTCCCAGGGGTCTCTTTGGAGACCCCAAGTCGTAGGATCTGCTAAACTCTCTGGCAGCTCTTGGTGATGGTGTGCAGGGTGGGGATGGGAGTCTCCCCAGGAGCTGCAGGGCTCTGGGGGCCTCCCCTTTGTTCTTGCTCTGGGTGGGAGACAGGAGGAGGCAGGGTAGACAGGACACTGTAGGCACAGGCTGAGGCCTGGCTGGCCTCTGAAGGTCCATGACCTTGACCAAGAGCAGTGGACAGTGGCCAGGCAGGGCCACTGAAGCCCAGGATGGACATCAGAGCGGTCCCCTACCATGGAGACCTTGTCCCCTCAGAGGATCCCGGCTAGTACCCGCACAACCTGGCACACACGCTCTTATCCTCACAAGGACTCCTGGGCATGAGAAGGCTGGTGAGGCTCCGATACCATCTCCTCTCAGGATCCCTGGCAGGCAGTGGAATCTAGAAATCCAGGCTGGGCTGAGCAGGGGGAGGCCCTGTCCAGGGGAGATGGCCTAGATGGGCCTGCTGGCCGGTGTGAGGGTAGGGCCTCCTGGGTGGGCCCAGAGGGCTGGTGGCTGGACTCCGTGCCACCGTGGGCCTGGCTTGAGGGCTTGAGGGGGAAGACAGTAAATAGTCTGCCTATTTACTGTTTCCAGCTGTGGCTTCCCTCTGCTGACGGGCTCCTCTTCCTGGACCGAGTGACCCCTGCACCCTGTCTGTGTCTGCAGGTTGGGAACAGGTGGGGCTGACTGGCACCTGACACTGATTTACTAATAAATAAATCAATAATTTTGGGGGCGTCTGCCTGCTGGGGGTGGGATGGGTGGTGGGGGCTCACCTTCACTCTTATCTAAACCCATGAGTTTTTGTTCAACATTGGGGTGGGGAACCAGTTAGGACCCTGTTCCCTGGGGGGGGGTGAGGCTGGTGTAGGGGGGTCTGTTGGCCATGACCAGAGCGGCTGAGCAACCTGTGCTTCATGTTCCCAAGTGTAGCATAGCCGTGGGGAGCCCCGGGGCCGCTGATCCCCTTCCCACAGCCCGACTGGGGCTTAGAGGGCCTGGGAGTGCAGAAGAGGACCCAGCCTGCTTTCCACATTGGCTCCGTTCCCTCCGTGCCAGTGCCCACCAGGCCCGGCTTTTTCTGGCCAGGTTCACCTTGCCCAGGACCCGGCTCTGTCCCCACCCTGTGTTGTCACCATCCCCTGTGTGGAGGGACCCAAGAGGGCTCTTCCCCCAGCTGCAGGGGCTCTTCCTGCCTGTGGTCCTCAGTCTGTGCCTCCCCAGAGGCTCCTGGGGCCGTCGGTTCCCTGAACAAGCCGATACCAGCTGTTAATGACATTGCCTTGCTTACTTCAGCATGAGCTGGGCCTCAGAGAGGAAGCTGTGCTGCTGAAGGGGACCCTGAATTTCCCACTGGAGGGGTTGCCTGGCTGAGACCTCAACAAGTGGGCAGTGCCCAAGAAAAGAAAGGGGAGGTTGTCGGATGCTGGCCAGCCTCATCTGGCTCCAACCTGCAGACTCAGCCCAGGGAGGGGAGCCCACCTGTGGAGGGGAGCCCCCCCTGGAGAAGGGACCTCATCAGAGGACTCTGTCAGCAGAGGGGAGCCCCCCCAGAGAGGGGACCCCATCAGCATAGGGGAGCCCCACCTGGAGACAGTACTCCATCAGTGGAGGGGAGCCCCAGGTAGAGAGAGGACTTCGTTAGCAGAGGGGAGCCCCAGATGGAAAGGGGGCCCATCAGTGGAGGGGAGCCCCAGGTGGAAAGGGGATCCTGTCAGTGGAGGGGAGCCCCAGCTGGAGAGGGGACCCCATCAGTGGAGGAGAGCCACAGGTGGAGAAGGGACCCCATCAGCAGAGGGAAGCCCACAGGGGTATCCAGACAGGAGGCCAGGTTGGGTATCCTGGGAATGGGAAGTTGGATCAAAGGTGAGATTTTTGTAGGGGGCAAGGTTGTTTCAGGTTGGGAGTGCCCAGTGGGCAGTGAGGGTTGCTGGGTGCGGCAGGGAGGAGGTTCCAGAGTCTTTGACAGAGGCCGCTCCCCACTGCAGAGCTGACAGTCTCTGAGGACTCCAAGGACGAGTGGATGGCCAGGCAGGGGCCCCTGCTAGGAAGAGCACAGCCATGGAAGAGGAGGGAGGTGGTGCCCATGTGGGGAGAAGACTGGGGAGAGAGGCCCAGGGCGGGTGATGGTTTGGTTCTGAGGTGAAGGAGAATGAGGAGCCGTCTGTGTTGCCGCAGTCACCACTCTGCTTTCCAAATCAATCCTGAATAACTTCGAGAAGAAAACTTAAAAATGAGACCCGTGAGTGGGAGGTGGGAGGGGGTCATGGCAGACGAGGGGGCTGCCCCACTCTCTTTGGCCGTGGGGGCGCCGGGGGCCACATGCATGCCAGGGACGCAGAGCCCTTGGCCCTGGGCCAGCCTCACTGGCAGTGTCTGGGGACAGTGGGTCTCTGTGCTTCCTCCTTGTCCCCACAGTCCCTGGCTGGGTGCCCACCCTCGCCCTCATCTCGCCGTCTGCCTTCCTTTCATTTCTTTTTGGCCTGGTTTTCTCACTGTCCAGGAAGGAACTTGGCGTCTTGCACCCAAGGCAGGCAGAGCCAGGAGCTCAGCTGACCCAGAAGGGCTCGGGTGGAGCGGGTGCGTGTGGGAAAGCAGCTGAAGCCTCCGGCCTGCCTCATCCTCCATGCCTGGAGGCTTCCCCTCCATCCTCAGGCTTTCCAGAGGGTCAGCCATGGGGGCAGGGTCTGGGCCCATTCTGCACCCTGCTGTATCCCAGAGACCATTTAAATGGGGGCCCAGCACAGACTAGGAGTTCATTTGTTAAATGGATAAGCAAAGCCCAAAGCCTGCTGTGTTCCTCGCCTGAGCCAAGAAGGAAGCCTGGGCCTGGCCTCTGAGTCCAGCCATGCGCCTTGAGGGGTAGGAAGACAGTGGCATTGCATAACTGACCACCTATAGGACAGGGCCACACCGAGGGGGAGTGGCTTGATGCTCCCACACTGCCGGTCAGACTCCCCCTTCCCGGTCCTTGGCACCTCCTTGGTTATTCAACCCCGTCAGAGTCCAGGGGTAAGGCGAGACTGGGAACACTGTCTCCTCCCCTGGACGTGGCTGATCTCAGCCTGGAGCCCCTCCCCAGGGCTGCCCAGGAGCAGGTTCCAGACCCTGAGCCCAGGACTGCATGTGCCCAGCACTCAAGCACCGAGAGACCCATCTTGTGTCCCATGAGCCCCTCGGTGCTGGGTGCCGGGTGATGGCAGAGCTCTGGGGGGCCTGACGGTCTTCTCCATCCACCTGTAACTCCAGACTCTGATGTGTCCTTGGTTCCTGCGGTGCTCCCCTCAGTGTGCACAGCATGTTGGGGGTGAGGGGCTGCTGCGGTCTCGATGTGCCCCCCATCACTGTTCCCATGATGAGCTCACATCACTGTCGTGCGAGCAGGCTCTGACAGGAGGACTTTGGTCCCCTCCTCTCTGGCTGTGTCTCTCACCCTCTCTTTGCCCTTCCATCATGGAATGAGGTAGCCTCGCCAGAGGCAGCCCCTCGATCTTGGACCTCCCAGCCTCTAGGACAAGGAGCCAATAAATTACCCAGTCTGTGGTTTTCTGTTATAACAGCACATGATGAACTCAGACCACAGGTCCTGCCAGGTCCTCCAGTTTATCACCGTGAGGCCATGCCCTGATAGGGCTTGCATCTGGTACCTGCCCCAATCTCACGCTGAATTGGAATCCCCAGTGCTGGAGGTGGGGCCTGCTGGGAGTTGATTGGATCATGGGGACAGACATCCCCCGTGGTGCTGGTCTGGTGAGTTCTCCTGAGAGCTGCTTGTTTAAAAGCATGTGACACCTCCCCTCTCTTCCTCTGGGCTTCCTCCTGCCCAGCCATGTGAAGCGCCAGCTCCCCCTTCGCCTTCCGCCATGATTGTAAGTTTCCTGAGCCCGCCCCCAGAAGCCAAGTAGGTGCCAGCACTATGCTTTCTGTAGACCCTGGGGAACCATAAGCCAATTAAACCTCTTTTCTTGATAAATTACTCGGTCTCAAGTATACTTTATACTAGTGCAAGAACAGACGAACACACCCACTCTGTCCATGTGACTCCACTCTCCACCAAACGTCACGAACAAATACACAGGTTTCCCTCTTCCTTTCGGTCCTCATCTCTTTTTTCTTTTTCTTTTTTTTCTTTTTTATTTGAGATGGAGTCTCACTCTGTCACCCAGGCTGGAATGTAATGGTGTGATCTTGGCTCACTGCAGCCTCTGCCTGCTGTGTTCAGGTGATTCTCCTGACTCAGCCTCCCCAGTAGCTAGGACTACAGATGTGCGCCACCACGCCCAGCTAATTTTTGTATTTTTAGTAGAGACGGGGTTTTACCATGTGGGCCACGATGGTCTTGAACTCCTGATTTCAAATGATCTGCCCGCCTCAGCCTCCCAAAGTGCTGGGGCCTAATTTCCGAAGGCTCCTACTCTACATGAAACTTACATTGAATAAATGTGTCTGCTTTGCTCCTGTTAATCTGTCTTTTGCTACGAGAGCCTCCACCATGAACCTTGCCACGAATGAGGCCTTTTCCTGCAGGTGATTCGGCTGTGGTGGGGGGTTCTGCGAGGGCCTGGTGGTTTACAGAAGCAGGCCTCCTGTCAGAGAAGCAGGCCCCGGGCAAGGAGCACAACCACACCGAAGCCGGTGGGATGCCCGCCAGGCCAGGCCAGGCCCCAGGGAAGCCCGGGAGGCTGCCCTCTGCCCCACTCACCTGCGAGCATATTTCCCCAGGGGGTCTTAAACCTGGTGCCCGCCCTGACATGCTCCTGATTCCTTTGCCTCTTGTCCCACACTCCCTGCTTAGGCTCTGGAGACAGAGCTCCGATGGCTCGTGGGTCCCCATCACTTTCACTCTTGGCCACGTCAAAGGCTGCTGGTCAGACCCCGAGTCCCTCTGCACTGGCCCAGGGGTCCAAAGTTATGTGACCCAGAAAGGAAGGCCTTGCCCCACCCCACCACAGGCTGTGGACAGAGCCCCCAGCCAGGGCTGTCATGGGAGGCTGTGAATGCCCCGCCCCCATCCCAGCAGCTGCCACTGTGGTTCTTCCGGGAGCCGCCCATGTCAAGCCCGCAGGGCCTCTGCCCACTCCCCGCCTGGCAGAATGTGACGTACCTGCCGGTCTGATTCCAGGAGAGGAGGACAAGCGTGTGGCAGTCCCTAACTTCAGCGCTTCGTATGGGACCTTATTTGGAAATAGGGTCCCTGCAGATGGAACTGAGATATGGCCATAGGGTGGACCTGCTTGGATCTGACCGGTGACCTCAGGAACAGGGAATCTGGATGCCAACTCACACACAGGAAGGACGCCGTGTGAAGATGAAGGCGGAGATTGGAGTGAGGCTCCATAAGCCAAGAAACCCGAGGCTGCCTGGGAGCCCCAGAGGCTGGAGGGACTGGGCAGAGGCCCCCTCGCAGCCCCTGAAGGAGCAGCACCAAACTTGAGCTTGGACTTGGAGCCCCAGGGCTGGGAAGAGAAATGTCTGCTGTGAAGGCTGCCAGACTGTGGCGCTTTGCTGTGACAGTCCTAGCAGACGAGTGCAGGTGACTTTAGTCAGACCCAACGAGCAACCCCGAATGGTGCGGACCCATCAGAACGGGGCCGGCCACAGCATTGAGTGATGTTTCAGAAGCTCTTTGCCGTTCCCTGCTTGGATCCTGGGGGAAGGGATTGGGGTGACTTTTGGGGGACACCTGGAGGCTCAGGGTAGGGGCTGTTCAACGGGCATGGAAGCTGTTCCATGTTTTCACAACCACATGGGTGTGCAGGTGCACACCACTCTGTATCAGGCCAGTGGGACAAGAAATGCCCTCAGGTCCCAGGAGGTCATGGCTTCCATATTGGCAGAGCTCTCGGCCCAGGCACGACCTTTGGAATTTGTTGTTTGGAAACTGAGGTTGAGTTCCCCAAGAGACACTGCCAGATAGGGACATGCAGGTCAAGGGTACAGGGGCGAGTGCTCTTGGGGACAAAGGCTGTGAGAGAGGGCGGGAGCAGGTCGGGGGAGCTGAGCTGTGCTCCACTCACAAAGGTTTCTGATGAGGTCTCGGTGCTTTTGGTGCTGAAGGGGCCCTTTAGAGAGGCCATGAATTGGGGTAAAGGACTGACCTGTTCCTTCCTCCATCGACTATTCATGGGGTAGGGGTAACTCCCAGGGCAGGGAGAAACCTTGGGTGAGGCAACTGCCTTTGGCTGAGGGCATTTCCTTGGGAGGGGCAAGCTGTGAGCTGTAGGCAGCTGGCTGGACTGGTGCTGTGGTCCCACAGGGAGGGATGGCTCAGTGCACAGCGGCAAGCGCCTGCCATGGTCCTCCATGACATAGCTATAGAGATGTAGAGACAGATACACAGAATGAGATAGATAAATCAGTACAGAACCATAGAGACGAGGACAGGCAGGCAGACAGACAGACAGACAGACAGATAGACAGATAGACAGACAGACAGACAGACAGACAGACAAATAGACAGACAGACAGACAGACAAATAGACAGACAGACAGGCAGACAGACAGACAGACAGACAAATAGACAGACAGACAGACAGACAAATAGACAGACAGACAGGCAGATAGACAGACAGGCAGACAGATAGGCTGGCAGACAGGCAGACAGTCAGGCAGGCAGACAGACAGGCAGGCAGACAGACAGACAGGCAGACAGACAGACAGGCAGGCAGAGAGATAGACAGACAGGCAGGCAGACAGACAGATAGACAGATAGGCAGACAGACAAATATACTGGCAGGCAGGCAGACAGGCAGACAGACAGGCAGACACAGACAGAAAGACAGACAGGCGGACAGGCAGGCAAGAGATAGACAGACAGGCAGGCAGACAGATAGACAGATAGGCAGACAGACAGATATACTGGCAGGCAGGCAGACAGGCAGACAGACAGAAAGACAGACAGGCAGACAGACAGACAGACAGATAGACTGGCAGGCAGACAGGCAGATAGACAAGCAGACAGACAGACAGATAGACTGGCAGGCAGGCAAACAGACTGACAGGTAGACAGACAGGCAGGCAGGCAGACAGGCAGGCAGACAGGTAGACAGACAGACAGACAGACAGACAAAGAGAGATTAGATAGATATGGAGATGTAGGCAGAGATGTAGATGTGGGTAGCCATGGAGATAAGTAGAGATATAGGTAGCTAAGAAGCTAGATAGCTAGATGGGCGGATGTATGCATGGATGAAAGGGGGTTTATTATGGGAATTGAATTACATGATTATGGAGACTCAGAAGTCCCATGATTTGCCCTGTGCAAGTTGGAGACCCAGAGAGGCTGGTAGTGTGGCTCCGTTCAAGCCTGAAGACCTGAGAACCAGGGAGGCTGGCAGTGTAACTCTTGGTCATTGGGCCACTGGTGTAAGTCCCAGGGTCCACAGGCCAGGGAACCAGGAGTTCCAACGTCTAAGGGTAGTAGGAGGTGGGTGTCCCAGCTCTGGTGGGCGAGAGAGAGAGAGAGCAAGAGGGCCCAATTCATCCTTCTGTTCTGCCTGGGCCCTCAGTGGTTTGGATGGTGCCCTCCCACATTTGAGGAAGACAGATCTTCCTTGCTCAGCCCTCGGATTCAAACGCCAGTCTCTCCTGGAAACACCCTCACAGGCACACCCGGAGATAATGCTTCAGTGCTTCTGGCTGTCCCTTCATCCAGTTCAAGCTGACAGCTGAACTGAACCATCACACGTTCATTCCCTGTCAACCCGGAACCCATACACATCTCCTCAAACCGCACTTAACCTCCGACAGAGCACCGCAAGGCCATGGTTCCGACTAACAAGTTTCAACTACCCCCATGCAACCAGACACACTGGCCCCCTCTCTGGAAGAGGAGGTGAAGTCCTCGAGTGATGCTGACTCTCCTGATTACCCACGGCTTCGATACTGTGGTGTGAAGTTAACGATACCTTGAAACAGAGACAAGGTCACTAGATCTTATGTTACATGATAAAAGAGTGAGAGAGGGAAGAAAACAGATACTTGTTTAATATGTGTACACATATGCACAAATGCGTTCTTAACAAAATAGAGAGGAAACACGCATGACACTTACAGTCCTCATTTCTGTAACCAGCCAAGCTACAGGAGCGCCTGGTGTTTATAACCAAGGTCTTCTACTCCCGTTCTGTGGTCCCTTTGCCCTAGTAAGCACCTCAGCTGGTGGTGGCTCTGTACCTGGCCAGGTCACCCAAGGCTTCATTGCTTAAGGGTCTGGGTCTTGCTGTAGTTTCCCAGGGATCTTAACCACAAGGCGTGAGTCCACTTAGAGAAGTGCTAAGGGGCCTCCTGCATCCCACGCTGGCTCTTCCAATCTCGGTTGTGGAGTGCAGTCCAATGCCCCCTGGGTCCTCCAGATCGATCCCCCAGCCAGCGTCCAAACTCCCTTCTTGGGCTGTTGACTCTGAGGCTTGAGGAGCCCCCAGTAGCCGGGTGCCTGGGTGGCACCTTAACTTCCAGTTCAATGGAATAATTGCTGTGTCTCCTGGTGGCAGCATTCCTCACCTGGGAACCAAGGTCCCCAGGCCAGCAGAACATAAAGTCATGGGAACAGGAAAGGAAAAGTCTGCTAGTGGGTCACTGGGGGTGAGGGAGGGTGGTGCTACTCCCACTTCCGCCCCTCGGTTCCCGGGCCCAGGAATCCTGACTGTGGGAGAAACAGCTCCACATACTGGACACTAATCAGAGCCCAGACATCCTCCTGGAGCGCCTTGCCCCAGCCCCGCAAGGCGTCACCACCCAGCTGGTACTGGAGCTGCGTCTGCGAAAGCCCATTCCATGTTCCATCATGCCAACTGCTTCAGGACAATGGAGAACACAGTAAGACCCGTGAATGCCAGGAGCATGAGTCCCTGCCACACTTCTTTGGCTGCGAAGTGAGTTCCTTGGTCAAAGCAACGCTGTGTGGACAGCATGGCCGTGGATGAGGCATTCTGAACCCACAGAGGGTAGTGGTGACCATGTGCAGGGAGGGCAAGTCCGTATCCATGGCAGGTGGCCATCCCAGTAAGAACAAACCACTGCCCCCCCCCACCACCACCACCACGGGAGCCATCCAGGGTCATCCACCGGCCCCCAGGCACGGGCTGGTCACTCTGGGAAATGGAGCTTGTCAGGCTGAGTGCTGGTCTCTGCTGCTGGCAGATGGGGCACACGGTGGTGGTGGCACCCAGCTCGGCCTTGGTGAGTGGAAGTCCATGTTGCTGAGCCCATGTGCAGCCTCCATCCCTGCCACCACAGCCACTTGGCTCATGAGTGCACTGGGTGATGAGAGGGCCGGCTGGGAAAAGGCTAACTGGCGTCCACAGAGCGAGTCATCCTGTCCACCTGATTACCGAAGTCCTCCTCTGCTGAGGTCACCCTTTGCTCAGCATTCACACGGGACACAGATATCTTGATGTCCTTTGCCTGTTCAGAGAGGGCTCTCTATACATCTCTTCCACAAATGTCTTTGTCACCAGTTTTCCAATCATGTTCCTTTCAAGCACCTGAACATCCCCCTAAAGCACTGCAGCAGCCACCAATCAAATATCATCACACATCTGCTCCTTCTAGGTGGAGCGTCAACAGGTGCATGGGAAGTTCTACTCATGGGGAAGGTTCCTCTTTGCCACTGTCCTTGAGGAGTGTCGCCCCGGGCTACAGGGCTACAGCCGTCCGCCTTACAGCCTGGCCTGCATATTGAGCAGAACCATTTGTAAGTGTGGCCTGAGTCTCCTTTTCCTCTGTCAACTAACGAGAGGGAACTCCCCATGCAGCTCCAGGAGCAGACGGGGAGGGAGAAGGCAGGGAGCAGGAGTGGGGCCACGGGCTTCCGGCCTCTTGTTCACGTAACTTACTTGTGCCTTCAGGACCTGATCTCCTCCCCCCACTTCCACTCGATGAGACGGCACTGCTGTCCACACGTGACTTTACGGCTGTGTGGGTCAGATAATCCCCAGACTGTGATGAGCAGTTCAGGTCACGTGGTAACTTGGTGGCCCTTGGCCAAGTGTTTAGTTTCTTTTTCTCTTTTTTTTGAGACACAGTCTCATTGTGGCACCATCTTGACCCACGGCAACCTCCGTCTCCTGGGCTCCAGTGATTCTCCTGCCTCAAGTAGCTGGGATGACCGGCCTGCGACACCACGCCTGGCTAATTTTGTATTTTAGTTTCTCTTGTTTTAGACGGAGTTTCACTCTTGTTACCCAGGCTGGAGTGCAATGGCACTATCTCGGCTCACCGCAACCTCCGCCTCCTGGGTTCAGGCAATTCTCCTGCCTCAGCCTCCTGAGTAGCTGGGATTACAGGCACGCACCACCATGCCCAGCTAATTTTTTTTTGTATTTTTAGTAGAGACGGGGTTTCACCGTGTTGACCAGGATGGTCTCGATCTCTGGACCTCGTGATCCACCCGCCTCGGCCTCCCAAAGTGCTGGGATTACAGGCGTGAGCCACCGCGCCCGGCAGTTTTCACCATATTGGCCAGGCTGGTCTCAAACTCCCAACCTCAGGTGATCCACCCACCTCGGCCTCGCAAAGTGCTGGGATTACAGGCGTGAGCCACCGTGCCTGGCTACCAAGTGTTTTGCTTCTACGAAGGCCCAGAAGCAGGCCAAGAGCTGTTTCTCAGGAGGTGAGTGGGTTATCTGTGCAGGGTGGCAGGACCTTGCTCCAAAACCCTAAAGTCCTGAGCTGTGAGTCATCGACAGGGGCCTGGCAAAGGTCCCATACACGGTCTCTGTCTGCCACGGATACCCAGGCACCACTGGACATGCTGGGTCATGCAGCCTGCCTGGTAGAGAGGTGTGGGCGGAGCCCGGACCTACTGCAGACCTTTCTCTTGCTCTGGGCCATGCTTAAAACTAGCAGCTTTTCAGGTCACTCAGGAAATGGACAGAGGTGGACACTTAAAGAGGAATAACGTGTCAACCCCACATCAAACATGACCCCTAGTGTTGTTCTTCCCTTCTGGTTGCAGGAGGGCTCAGATGCAGCAACTTACCCTTCACCTTAGAACAGACCCCACACCACTGGCAATTTCGCTGAGGCAGGGGACTCTGAATTTTGGTTGGATTTATTCTCCACCCTCTGACACCAACAGGCCTAGAATGGTGGCTTCTTCTTGTGCCTTATGTCCCAACAGCATAATGTCATCAGCGTAATGGGCCAGTGTGACATCCTGGGGAAGGGAGAGGCAATCAAGACCCCTGAGAACTACCTTCGGACACAGGCTGGAGAGGTGAGGGACCCCTGACGTGGGACGGTGAGCGTGCGTTGCTGGCCCGGCTTCTGCTGGGCCTTGTGGGCAGGGGTGGAGAAGAAGCATTTGCCGGATCAACAGCTGTGCCCTGGGTAGCCGGAGATGTGCTAATTGGCTCAAGCGATGGAGCCGTGTCTGGCCCAGCAGCTGCAGGTGGAGTCAAGCTTACGACAGTCCCGTCATTCTGCCCGACCCACCTGTCTCCCCCGAGGGCCACATAGGCGAGTGGAGTAGGCTGTGGGGGGTCACCGCCCCTGCACCTCTGGAGTCCTTGGTGGTGGCACTGACGTCTGCAGTCCCTCCAGGGACGTGGGATGGCTTTTGACTGACTATTGTAGGTAGAGCCTTTCTAATGGCACCCACCCTGCCCTTCCCACCACAGTAGTCCCCACCCCTAGGGCAGGGGACGAATGTGGGGACTCTGCCGGCTGCTGAGTGTGTCTGTTACACATCTGGAGCTGGGAAAGTGACCACAGGATGGGCCTGGGGACCCACTGGACCCACAAAGTCAGGTCTGAGCTAAAACTCCATTGATCACCCGGCTTTCTAAGCCCCTCCCTAACCGGAAGGCCACAGTGTCCCTCCAGTGTCTCCCAGAATCAATGTCAGGCCAGAGGCAGCATCCAGTCATCCCAAAATGTCTCATTATTTTCCTTTCTGCAATACACAGTTACCCAGATAGAAAGCCATAGGCCCCTTTGGAGAAGACCAGGGGAAGAATTAACAGTATGTATAAATTTTTGGCAGACCTAGGGTCCTTCCTCAAGGGTACCCCGCCTTTCTTTCATGTAAGGAGTCTGGGTTCATAGCCTCAAGTCTCTGAATGACTGAGGCCATGACTCTCCGTGTTTATAATTGGAGTTAGACTTTTCTCTACTTGATCTGGAATTTTTCTGCTTGTATCCAGTAGGAACTGAGCAGGCTTCCCATCTGTTTCCCTGCTAGGAGCAACAGGATAAACAGCCAGTGCCGTAGGTCTGCATGGGTCAGACCTGAGACCCAGGCCTCTGCTGTCCATCATGGTAACCACACCCACTTTGCCTTTGGTGCTCCAGTGCCCCCGCTTGGCCCCTGCTACCCCAGGATCCAATTATTCCCATCACCTGTAAGTTTTGCAGTTGATTGACTGCAGTTTTCAATGTGAGTCTGGCCTACAGAGAAGAACAATGACAGAGGTCTTCGAGGAGACGGGGCTCCTCGCAAACCCGTGTCTCAGTGTTGTGAAACAGCAGTCCCCAACCTTTCTGGCACCAGGGACTAGTTTCATGGAAGAATATTTTTCCATGGACCCGGAGTTGGAGGGTGGATTTGGGATGATTCAAGCACATTACATTTATTGTGCACTTTATCTGTATCAATATTACATTGTAATGTATAAGGAAGCAATTACACAACTCACCCTAATGTGGAATGAGTGGGAACCCTGAGCTTGTTTTCCTGCAGCTAGACAGGGGGTCTAGTTGGTTCCATCTGGGCGTGATGGGAGGTATGACAGATCATCAGGCATTAGATTCTCACAAGGAACATGCAATCCAGATCCCTGGCATGGGCAGTTCACAATGGGGTTTCACTCCTCGGAGAATCTAATGCTGCTGCTCATCTGACAGGAGGCCGAGCTCAGGTGGTGACGTGAGTGACATGGAGTGGCTGTAAACACAGGTGAAGCTCTGCTCACTGACCTGCTGCTCACCTCCTGCTGTGTGGCCCGGTTCTAACAGGTCATGGACCAGAACCAGTCCGTGGCCGGGGGTTTGGGGATTCCTGTTGTGAAAGGTTTGCCTTCTGTGCCCTCCCAGGGTGGGTGAGGAGGTTTTCATTGCCACATTCCAGTCTCCCTAAGCCTTTGAACCCCCCTCCTCTATGTTAAGCCAAAGGAGCTTGGGCGTCACCAGCTGACTTATACCAGGCATCCTTTGATCCATTTTTCAACCAACCCACCAGTTAGAGCCTTTCCAAGTCCCCGAGCTGCAGCCTGGAATGCAGCCTCTGCTTGTTGGCTGTGTCTGCACACCCGGCCCTTCCACCTGCATGTTCCTCTCCCAGTGCTCACACCCTGTGTCCATTCCCACTCATAACCCCAGGTGTCTGTCTGTATAAATCAGAAAGGTCAAGTGATTCTTCTGGGGTGTGGCTAGCCTCCTCCTGGGCCACACTGTGGGCCTCACCTTCAGGGGCCTGCTGGGCTGTGAATCTTGTTATAGGTCTTGAAGCGAAGGGAGGAGTTGGGAGGCTCCTGAAGAGAATCAGCACTGACTCACCTGGCAACCGCCTTAGGGGAGGTCCCTACCCTATCCTCAGGCAACGCAAGTTAATGCCTCAGAGGAGGTGGAAAGGCCAGTACTGCTGGGGGTGGGAGTAGCACTGGGATTGGGTGTAGCACTGGGGGTGGGTGTAGCACTTGGGGTGGGTGTAGCACTGGTGTTAGGTGTAGCACTGGGGGTGGGTGTAGCACTGGGGGTAGGTGTAGCACTGGGGGATGGGTGTAGCACTGGGGATGGGTCTAACACTGCCACTGGGTGCATGGAGACTGCTTCTGCTGACAAAATGACTCATCTTGACTTAGGGGCTCACTGTCCCCAGCTTTACCAGGGTCCTTTCATGTGTCTCCATCCCAATTTACAGGATCCCCTGTTTCCCAGTCAATGCTCTGACTCTAATAGTGGACACCCTGAGAGACTGAGAGTTCAACTTGCTTCATAATTCATCCAGTTTTATGATGAGGACTTGTGTTTGCTTTTCAGCAGTCTCAGCCCCAGGGGTACCGGAAGGGAGATTCTCTGTCAGGGTTCACTCAGCCACTCATAGGTTATTTATACAGAGCTGGACTGGGCATGTGAATCACGAGCACATCCTTGATTTCATCACTTTGTCCAGCAATCAGCTGGTAACCAGCCTACATCACTACATTCCCTGGTTTTCCACAAACGTTAGAAAATATCATATGCAGAGTCAGTAGGCTCCTTGCCTCTTGTAAGTGGTTCACTAGGAGTACACCATGCAGAAATTTGCGTATTTTCATAAACTGTTCACACCATGGCCTATCCGTGTTCTGTGTACTATCGGAAGTAGAATGCTTTGCACTTTTAATTCAAGTCATGTTAGAAGGCCAGTTCCAAAAAAACACAACACAAATTTAGAAAACTCATTCTTACGATTCTGTTTCTCTAGAATCACCCCTGATACCAAAACCTATGTTAGGGATCTTCGGGTAAACAGAACCAATAGGATAGAAACAGGGTCATTACAGGTACAGATAACGTGAGAGGGGGTTTATTACGGGAACTGGCTCACATGATTACAGAGGCTGAAAATTCCCACAATAGGCCATCTGCAAGCTGGAGACCAGGGAACTCGGCTGTGCAGTGCAGTCTAAGTGTGAAAGCCTCAGAGTCAGGAAAGCCAATTGGGAGGTGACTCCTGATTTACCCCCCGAAAACATGCTTAGGAGAGAAAACAAAGTGTGTTGCCCAGTGACCATTTGATAAATTTGTGGGGATAGAGGGAAGTCAGGTGCTATTCCCCAAGACAATGGAAGAAGGACCCTGAAGGCATCTTAAAGATCTCCAGGCTGCCATGCCTGTCACAGACTCGCAGTTCTAGGGCCTTGAGGGCAGCACAGAATCAAGGGAGGAACCCAAGGCTCTGGAGGGTCCCTGGGCGCCTATAGGATCTTGGACCTCAGTGCCCACTTCTGCCTCAAGTCTCCGCTCCCTGCATTCCAGTGCAGCACTCCTCCCTCCACTCCCTCAGCTGTGGCTCCCATGGGCCCAGGTGTGGCTCAGGCTGCCCCTCCAGAGGCACAAGCAATACGCCTGGGCGGCATCCCTGTGGAGTGACCTCGGCAGGCACACGCAGAGCACGTGCTATGGAAGCACGGCGTAGTAGAGCCGTGGGGTTAGGGCCACCTCAACCACAGACCAGTGGAAACACCGCTGTGCAGCTCCAGCCTGGGATAGCCAAAGGCATGGGACTGCAATGCCTGGGAGCTACAGCCAGCAAAGCCATGGGCGCAGGAGCACCTGGAGACCTGGGGGCCCAATGCCCACCCGAGGGAGCCTGGAAGGCGGGACATGGAGTCGAAGCAGATCGTTCTCAAGTTCCAAGATTTAATTTTGCTTGCCTTGTTGGATTTTGGTTTTACCTGGGATCTACTATCCCTTTTTTCTTTCCTAGCGCTCCCTTTTGGAATGGAAATATCTATCCTATGTCTGTCCTGCTGTATTTTGGAAGTGTGTAGCTTGTTTGATTTTGTAGGTTCACAGCTGGAGAGCAGTGACCTCAAGATGACTATTACCTTGAGTCTCACTCAGATCTGATGTAGGTGATGTTTAGATAAGACTTTGGACTGAGATTTTAAAGTTGATGCTGGAATGAGTTAAGACTTTTGGAGTTACCAGGATGGAAGGTATGTTTTTTTGTGGGGGGAGGGCGGGGACAGAATTTCACTCTTGTTGCCCAGGCTGGAGTGCAATGGCACAATCTTGGCTCACTGCAACCTCTGCCTGCTGGGTTCAAACAATTCTTCTGCCTCAGCCTCCTGAGTAGCTGGGATTACAGATTACAGGCATGTGCCACCACACCTGGCTAACTTCGTATTTTTAGTGGAGATGGGATTTCTCCACATTGGTCAGGCTGGTCTCGAACTCCCGACCTCAAGTGATTCACCCGCCTCAGCCTCCCAAAGTGCTGGGATTATAGGCGTGAGCCACGACGCCTAGCCAAATGTATGTATTTTTAGTGTGATAAGATCATACGCTTTTGGGGACTGGGAGTAGAATGCTATGATTTGAACATATCCCCTAGAAATTCATGTTGAAACTTCATCCCATTGGGTTGGTACTAAGAAGTAGGGCTTTGGGGAAGCAATTAAGATATGCAGGCTCTGTCCTCATGAATGAATTACTACCCTGTCCAGAAGGCTTCAGGGACAGTTCACCCTGTATTGCTCTTCCACTGTCCTCCATGTGAGGACCCCAGCATTCATCCCCTCTGGAGGAGCCAGTCGCAACACATCATCTTGGACGCAGAGATAGGGTCCCTCACCAGACAACATACTTGCTAGCACCTTGATCTTGAACTTCCAAGTCTCCAGAGCTGTGAGAAAATAAGTTTCTCTTCTTTATAAATTACTGAGTCTCAGGTATTTTCTTCTGGCAGTACAAACAGACTAAGATCCTCAGTTCACTGATGCAGGCCGATACCTTCTGAGAACAGCCTTCACAGACTGTATTAGGCTGTTTGTTAGTGCACTGCTTTAAGGAAAAAACTGGCAACTGGGTAATTTCTAAGAAAAGAGGTTTAATTGGCTCAAGTTTCTGCAGGCTGCACAGGAAGCATAGCAGCATCTGCGTCTGGGGAGGCCTCAGGAAGCTACCAATCATGGTGAAAGGCAGAGGGGGAGCAGGCATGTCACATGGCAGAAGCAGGTGTAAGAAAGGTGAGGGGAGATGCCACACACTTCTAAACAACCAGCTTTTGTGACTCACCACCTTGAGGACATCACCAAGCCATGTGGGATCTGCCCTGTGATCCAGTCACCTCCTGCCAGGCCTCACTTCCAACACTGGAGATTACAATCCAACATGCGGTTTGGAGAGGAATCCAGACTATATCGTTTAGCCCCTGGCCCCCCAAATCTCATATCCTCCTCACATTGCCAAATGCAATCATAACTTCTTAATAGTCCTCCAGAGTCTTCACTCATTTCAGTGTTAACTCAAAAGTCCAAAGTCTCAACTGATCAAGGCAAGTCCCTTCCACCTTCAAGCGTGTAAAACATAAAACAAGTGGTTTACTTCCAAGATAGAACGGGGCTATGAGCATTGGGTAAACATTCATGTTCTAAAAAGGGAGAAATGGGCCAAAAGGAAGGGACTACAGGTTGCATGCAAGTCCAAAGCTCAGCAGCGCAGTCATTAAATCTTTTTTTTTTTGTTAGACCGAGTCTTGATCTGTCACCAGGCTGGAGTGCAATGGCATGATTTCAGCTCACTGCAACCTCTGCCTTCGGGGTTCAAGTGATTCTCCTGCCTCAGCGTCCTGAGTAGCTGGGACTACAGGTGTGCACCACTATGCCCAGCTAATTTTTCTATTTTTAGTAGAGATGGAGTTTCACCATGTGGCCAGGATGGTCTCGATCTCTTGACCTTGTGATCCACCCGCCTTGGTCTCCCAAAGTGCTGGGATTACAGGTGTGAGCCACCGTACCTGGTCCAGTCATTACACCTTGAAGCTCCGAGGTAGTTTCCTTTGACTCCATGTCCCACTTCCAGGGCTCACTGGTGCAAGAGGTGGGCCCCCCAGGCCTTGGGCAGCTCTGCCCCTGTGTCTTTGCAGGGTGCAGTTCCTGGGGCTGCTCTCACAGGTTGTTGAGTGCCTGCTGCTTTTCTATGTGCAAAGTGCAAGCTCCCAGTGGATCCATCATCCTGGTGTCTGGAAGACAGTGGCCCCCTTCCCATGACTCCACTAGGAAGTGCTCCAGTGGGGACTCTGCCTGGGGCCTCCAATCCCACATTTCCCCCTGCACTGCCTTAGTAGAGGTTCTCTGTGAGGTAACTGCCCCTGCAGCAGGCTTCTGCCTGGACACCCAGGCTTTCTCACACATCCTATGAAATCTAGGTGGAGCCTCCCAAGTCTCCTTCACTTTTCCATTTACAGGTTTAACATGACATGGAAGCTGCCAAGGCTTATGATTTGCACCCTCTGGAATGGCAGCCCAAGTTACACCTGGACGCCTTTGAGCTGAGGCTGAAGCCGGAGTGGCCGAGATGTGGGGAACGGTGTCCCAAGACTGTGCAGGGCCATTTGGCCCTGGGCTTGGTCCGTGAAATCATTCTTTCCTCCTAGGGCTCTGAGCTTGTGATGGGAGGGGCTTCTCTGAAGGTCTCTGAAATGCCTTCGAGGCCTTTTCCCCATTGTCTTAGATATTAGCAAGTGGCTCTCTTTTAGTTATGCAAATTTCTCTAGTAAATGGTAGCTCCACTGTCTGCTTGAATTTCTCCCCTGAAAAAGCCGTTTGTTTCTCTACCCCATGGCCAGGCTGCCAATTTTAAAAATGTTTCCACTCTGCTTTCCTTTTAAATGTAAATTCCAACTTTAAGTGATTTATCTGGCCCTGCATCTGTGCGTAGGTTGGTAGAAGCAGCCAGGCCGCATCTTGAATGCTTTGCTGCCTAGAAATATCTTCCACCAGATACCTTGAGTCCTCACTCTCAAGCGCAAACCTCCACAGACCCCTAAGGCATGAACAGAGTGCAGCCAAGCTCTTTGCTAAGGCAAAACACATGTGGCTGTAACTCCCAATAAGTTTCTCATTTTCATCTGAGACCTCGTCAGCCTGTCCTTCACTGTTCATATCACTATCGGCAGTTTGGTCACAACCATTTAACCAGTCTCTAAGAGGTTCCAAGCTTTCCCTCATCTTCCTCTCTTCTTTTGAGCCTTTCAAGACCTTCCAACCTCTGCCTGTAACCCAGTTGCAAAATTGCTTCCACATTTTCAGATATCTTTATAGAATGCCTTTCTCCCTGGTATCAAGCTTCTGTATGAGGCCGTTCTTGCACTGCTGTAAAGAAACCCCTGAGCCTGGGCGAGGTGGCTCACGCCTGAAATCCCAGCACTTTGAGGGGCTGAGGCAGGTGGGTCACCTGAGGTCAGGAGTTTGAGACCAGCCTGGCCAACATGGAGAAACCTCATCTCTACTAAAAATACAAAAATTAGCTGGACATGGTGGTGCATGCCTGTAATTCCAGCTACTAGGGAGGCTGAGGCACGAGAATGGCTTGAACCTGGGAAGCGGAGGTTGCAGTGAGCCAAGATTGCGCTGCTGTACCTCCAGCCTTGGTGACAGAGTGAAACTCTGTCTCAAAAAAAAAAAAAAGAAAGAAAGAAGGAAAGAAGAAGGAAGGAAGAAGGAAGGAAGGAAGGACGGAAGGAAGGAAAGAAGGAAGGAAGGAAGAAAGGAAGGCAGGCAGGCCTGAGACTGGATAATGTATAAGAAAATAAGTTTAATTGGCTCATAGTTCTGCAGAATGTACAGCATCTGCTTCTGGGGAGGCCTCAGGAAACTTCTGATCATGGTGGAAGGCAAAGCGGGAACAGACATATCACATGGCAAAAGCAGGAGCAAGAGGGGGTGGGGGGGTGCCACGCACTTTCAAGCAACCTGATCTGATGACTGCCGTGGGGACAGCATCAAGCCATGAGGAATCCACCTCCGTGATCCAATCACCACCCCCCAGGCCCCACCTCCAGCATGAGATTTGGGTGGGGGGTGGGGGATAAACATCCAAACTGTATTACAGACACACCCAGAAATAGTGCTTTTCCAGCTATCCGAGTATCACTTAGTCTAGTCAAGTTGACACCCAAAATTAACATCACATCTCCCAAGGCATCATTTCTGGGTATATCTGTGAGGGTAGATTTGGAAGGATTGTCATTTGGATCCATGGACTGAGTAAGGAAGATCTACCCTCGCCTGATGTGGGTGGGCACCATCCGAAAGGTCAGGCGCTCAGAGAGAGAAAAAGGCAGGGAATGATGAATTCGCCCTCTCTCCAGAGCTAGGAAACCCGCCTTCTGACCTTGGATGTCGGAACTCCGGGCTCTCCAGCCCTCTGGGATTCCCACCAGGAGCCACCCCAGCACCACCCGTTCTCAGGCCTTTGACCTCGGACTGAGGGTTACACAGTCTGCTCCCCTAGTTCTGAGGCCTGTGGACTTGGACCGAGCCCCACCACCAGCTTCTGTAGGTCTCCAGCCTGCAGACAACCTGTCGTGAGACGTCTCAGCCTGAATAATCGTGTGAGCTGACTCCCCTCGTAAATCCTCTCATATGTCTGCATGTATATGTCCTGTGGTTCTGGCTTTCTGGAGAACGCTGACTAATACCTGGGTTTACAAGTTTAGAGAAACAGCCAACCACGGCCCCTGCCCCGTAGCCGGTCTTGGCCACGGCTGACACAGTCCCGGTTCCTTTCTGATTCACGCTGGGTTCTCTCCCTGTCAGTGGGCACCTCTGCTGGTCTCTGTGACCTACTCAGTGGGCCAACTGGGACTCTCCTCAGTGAGGGGTCTGAGGACCTGGTCACCATCCCTGCTCAGGCCATGGCTACTGTACGTGTCCACTCTCCAATAAAACAGGTGAGGGAACACCAAGCCCCCCATGCTCCACCACTTGGATTACCAGGCACCACAGCTTTCCTTCCCTGCCCCCTCTCGGAGTTGCAGTTCCACTGCCTCCCGGCGGCCACGGCCCGTCTCCCTCCCAGTCTGGGGGCTCCTTGTCATGACTGTTGATCTCCGTGGACAAATAACCCCAAGTGACAAGGCATCAGTTGTAGCCTAAAGTTCGGTGGGACTCCTATCTGTCCACTCGTGGAGTGGTCCCCTGTGGAAGCCACGACCCCTCACTGGCAGCCCAGAGTAGAGGGAACAACAGACACAAACCCCCCCGAAGGTCGCTGGCAGTGGTGGCACAGGGGCCACTGCTGCTTCTGGCCCTTGAATCCCAGGCTGGTTGGGGACATAGCACCCCATGGTGGCTGTGGAGTTAGAGTGATTACTGCATTCCACAATGTGACACCTCATCCTTGAACAGTATCACCCCCATGCTGGGGCCTCCATGGAGCTCTGAAAAGGCTGCTCCCCTGCTCCACGGTACTGGCTGCTTCTAAGTGGTATGGGCTGTGATAGACCAGCAGATGCCATGGCCACGTGCCATGTACTGTGGCTACACCTCCTCCCTATGTTGTAAGGTGGGTCCCTTGGTCCAAGGCACCACTCTGCAGGCCCTGTGTGGGTGGGTCAGCACTTAATACGTCCTGGGGGTCAGCCTGGGGTATGTGTCAATTCTAGCGGAGTCAAATTGCTGCCCCCAGTGGGATGGACGCTTCTATTGCCTGGCCAGCTTTCTCTCTGGATGGTGCCCAGTGGGGGTGCCGTAGCAGCCCACGTTGCAGATCGGTTGGGCATTTGTGGCCATGGTGGCTAGACCAGGCTTGGTGGGGAGAGCTGTGCTGCTGGTTCCATGGTCAGCCCCCCTTTCTACCACCACATGCACCCAGTGGGCAAGCACTCAGGTGGCCAGGGCAGTGGCTGGCCAAAGGCAAGGGCTGCGGCCGTTCTGTCTAGCTGGTTGCTTAGTGGCTCCCTGGTGGACGCTCTCTGTGGATGCTCCCTAGTGGATGCTCTCTGTGGATGCTCCCTAGTGGATGCTCTCTGTGGATGCTCCCTAGTGGATGCTCTCTGTGGATGCTCCCTAGTGGATGCTCTCTGTGGATGCTCCTTAGTGGATGCTCTCTGTGGACGCTCCCTGGTGGATGCTCTCTGTGGATGCTTCCTGGTGGATGCTCACTGTTGGGAATGAACACGTGATGCCGAGCTCTTCACCTCTCTTGGCCGCTCCTGTGGGTTCATTCATGTGCCTCCTGTCCTGGGGTGATGGGCAGAATAATGATGTCCCCCAAAAGGTGTCCAGGCTTCCTTTTAAGTAAGGATGGAATAGAACTCATCCACCCACTGATGGCTGCTTAACACGTTCCCCATCCCATATCCTCTGCTCCAGCAAATACAGCACAGCTGGCACTGCAACAATCACTGGGCTGCTGCTGGGTGGAGTTTGGGATTAGCTGCACATATACACAGGGGCTTATTAGGAGGAATTGGCTCCTGTGATTATGGAGGTAAGAAAGTACCCCCCTCTGCCACATGCAGCCTGGAGACCCAGGAGAGCTGAGGGTGTAAGTTCCAGTCTGAGCGTGAAGGCAAAAGACTGATATGCCTGCTCAAAGACAGGCAGCTCTTTGAGCGGGAATATCAGTCATGCTGAAATTTGATCCTCATTGTTGGAGGTGGTGTCAGTGGGGGTGCTTGGGTTGTGAGGGCAGATCCCTTGTGGATGGCCTGGTGCCACCCTCATGGTAGTGCGTGAGTTCTCACTCTGAGTTCCCTGAGAGTCAGTTGTTAAAAACAGCCTGGCAGCCCCCTGCTCACTTGTTTCCTCTCACCATTTGATCTCTGCACACACAGGCTCCCCTTCATCTCCAGCCATGAGTGGAAGAAGCCTGAGGCCCTCACCAGCAGCAGATTTAGGCACTGTGTTTTCTATACAGCCTGCAGAACCGTGAGTCCAATAAACCTCTTTGTCAATGACCTCATCTCCAGCATTCCTTTACAGCAACATAACAGACTGAGATGGGCAGGAAGAGCGAATTTTCTCTTACTTAATCTCTTGTTTTAGTCAGAGTTTCAACCAATTGGTTGAGGTCCACCTTCACTGGAGAGAGCCACCTGCCTTTCTTAGTCCACAGATTCAAATGCTAAGTATATCCAGAAACACCCTTGCAGACACACCCAGAGTAATGTCTAGCCAAATATCTGGGCACCCCATGGCCCAGTGAAGTGGACACAGAAAATTTCCCATCACAAGTTGACAGTCGTCTATTAGCATCCTCCGGGGCATGGGGCATGCATTTGTAGTCCTAGCTACTTGGGCAGCTGAGGTGGGAGGATCCCTTGAGCCCAGGAGTTTGAGGCTGCAGTGAGCCATGAGTGCACCACTGCACTCAGCCTGGGTGACAGAGTGAGGCCCTGTCTCAAAATAAAGAAATAAAGGGAATTAATAGTAAATGAGTTCATGACAGTGGGTCCTAATCTCACAGGACTGGAGTTTTATAAGAGGAGATGAGGACACGGACACGGACTGAGGGAAGACCCTGTGAGGATACAGAGAGAAGGCTGCAGTCATCTGCAAGCCCAGAAGAGAGGCCTGGGGAGGAGCCAGCCTGGCAAAACCTTCATCTTGCACGCCAGCCTCCAGGACGGTGAGACAGTGAGTCTGCTGTGTAAGCCACCCTGTCTGCATTGCAGACAAATGCACTTAGGGTCAGCTCTTTGGTCCTGAAGCTTCTAAGCACCACTGGAGTAATGACTTGCACTGTCCCCCAGGAAGCTTATGAGAGGGTCAAGTCCTGCACTTCCAGACAGCGTTCCGATACTGACACGCTCTTCCTTCTCTAACTTCCCATTTCCCCGTGATCCTGCATGCTCAGGGGCTGACTCCTAGGTGCTCCTAGTTCCTGACTAGCTCCTGCAGCTTCTGTGCCCAGTCCTGTTTATGTCTCCCCCAGCTCTGAACTTCTGGCAGCCTGCGGACTGAGCGTCCCCATTGTGAAGGGAGAGAGTCTGCGGAATCACACCCCATTCCAAGGACAGAAGCTGTTTGTGATGGTTCATTTGGTCTGTCCGCCTGACAGGGCCGTGGGATGTCCAGATATTTGGTCAAGTAGTATTGTGGGTGTGTCTGGGGAGGAGACGAGCATTTGGTCAGTGGACGGAGTGAAGCAGTTTGGGGACTATGGGTAACCCCCCGTGTAGGCACCGAGGAATGAGAGCTAAGCAGAACCCCGGCACAGTTAGGGCTTGAGGAATATCTCACTTTACAGTGTTACTACTCAGCTATTTCCTTCTATATTTCCTTTACATAATCATGTATTAGTTTATAGAATTAGGGCTTGAAGGATCCCTTTATATAATCCTCTATATAAAATAATATAATAGTTGATAGTATGACTGCCTAAAGAATATTTCCCTACATATATACCTATAATTGTATCTTAGTTCATAATCGGAGGAATGCCTAGAGTGGACACAGTACAGAGCATGAATTAAGGGATAAGCAGCTTATAATTGGAGGAATGCCTGGAGCAGACACAGTGCAGAGCATGATTTAAGGGAAAACAGTTACACCAGGACAAGAATCCACGGCCCAGGCGGCAGCGTTCAGTGTCGTAAAGATACCCACTGTATGGCAGGCTTGGGGTGAGGGCCACTCCTCCTGATAAAGGAGTTGTAGGACCTTGCTCCAGTTCTGTGGAAGGCTGCCCTCAGACCGGCCATCCACCTTGGTGACTGTGAACTTCATCAGCTCTTGCTACTGTGCTGCTCGAAAAGCATCTTCCCACAGAACCCATTGGAAGCTGCCAGAAGGTGGCGGTAACCCTGACAGCTCTGTCACTGCTGTGTGACTTAAAGCATCCTCCTATAAATCTTCTTAGAAGTAGTTTGCCCATAGATAGAAGTATTGCACACTGCACCCTCTTCACTGCGCACGGCCCACCTTCAAGCCTCGGTGACCTAATGGGGGTGGACCCCTTACTGCACACGGCCCTTGCCTTCGTGGGAACGGGTCCCTTGCTGCACGCTGTCCACCTCCTGGCCTAGGTGACCTAATGGGGGTGGACCCCTTACTGCACAGGGCCCTTGCCTTCGTGGGAACGGGTCCCTTGCTGCGCGCTGTCCACCTCCTGGCCTAGGTGACCTAATGGGGGTGGACCCTCTGTTTCATTGCTCACGACACTATCACTATCCTTAAAGATGACTTCACTTCTACTGCCCTGCCCCCTAACCTATACACAATAAACACTCATGCTTCTGGACATTCGGGACCTCGCCTCACTTACCAGCCTAGCCTCGCCTCGCCAGCCTGGCCTCGCCAGCCTTGCCTCGCCAGCCTCGCCTGACTCCGCTTATAGGTGGCGTGGCCCCCCAAGCCCAGCTGCATTTTCTTTGTACTTCTATGTCCTGTCTCTTTATTTCTCGGATCCTGTGCCTCAGCACAGCATAAGGCTCACCCCACGACCCTGTGGAGCACTCAACCCTACATCTGGCTCCCAACGTGCCCTACAGGGACAGTGTGCGTGGGCCTCATCCACCCACTGATGGCCTGCATAGAACAGAAAGGGTGAGTGGGAGAGAAGTCCTCCCACCTGGCTGAGCTGGGACATTGGTTTTTTCTGTCTTCAGATTCAAACTGAAACATTGGGTCTTGTTGGGTCATCAGCCTGCCGGCTTTCAGACTGGAGCTTGTCCCCTCGGCCCTCCTGGGTCTCCAGGTTCCCAGCTGCAGATCTGGGGACTTCTCAGCCTCTGTAATTGTGTGAGCCAAGTCCTTACAATAATCTCTGTGTAGATGTCCACATCCTACTGGCTCGGTTTCTCTGGAGAATCCCATTACTCAGCCTCCTTGGGATTGTTCCAGAGCCTGATGTTGGCCTGGGAGTCAGTTCCGGTGGAATTTACCTACGTGCTTGGAGCTGGATGTGCAGAGTTTGGATGAGACCACCTCATGTACACCTTCTCCCGCCCAATTCCTGTGTCCGTCCCAGCGGGGACAAGCAACGCTACACCACAGCCCCCAGACCCCTGACCTCCCCTGTCCAACAACCTTTGTTTCCCCCACTGTGCCCATCACGACCCCTGGGGTCTCTTTCATCTTGGATTGCTTCCACTCTGAGATTTAAAGTCCAAAGCTTGCATCCCGTGCACACCTCCAGGCCCTCTGTGTTTGCCTTGCCCACCTGCTTCACTGGGAGCTCTGCACTCGGCTGGACTGCCTGCTTTCCTTGCCATACTGCTTTGTCTACACAGCCGGGAACACCCGGTCCTTCACTTTAATCATACCTTTGCCAGTGTCCTGACCTCCTCTGTTGGTTCCAACAGCCTTATTTATTTGTCATTTATTTATTTTGTGATGGAGTCTCACTCTGTCACCCAGGCTGGAGTGCAGTGGTGTGACCTCGGCTCACTGCAACCTCTACCTCCCTGGTTTAAGCGATTCTCCTGCCTCAGCCTCCTGAGTAGCTGGGACTACAGGTGCACACCACCACACATGGCTCATTTTTTTTATTTTTAGTAGAGATAGGGTTTCCCCATGTTGGCCAGGATGGTCTCGATCTCTTGACCTTGTGATCTGCCCATCTTGGCCTTCCAAGTGCTGGGATTACAGGCGTGAGCCATCACACTCAGCCCGGAACAGCCTTCACATTGCCCTGGAGGGCTTGTTAGACACGGATTGCTAGGCCGCGGCATCCTTGATTTGGGAAGCTTGGGCAGGGCCTGAGAACCTGTATTTCTACTGCATTCCCAGATGAGGCAGCTGGGCCAGGAACCATGCTTTGAATGTAGGCTACGTGTCAGTAACAAATACACTCTGAGATCTCAGGTTTATTTTTCACTTGCATACGGTGGCCGAGCGACTTTTCATCTTTCAGTTGACTTCTGGAACATGTGGCCTGGAAGGTCACCTGGGAAAGGTGTAAGGTCCCTCCGTGCCATGGATGCCATGGCGATCCTCATGACTGGCACGTACACCTCTGGATGGCCTCCCGGAATTAGAAAATCTGAAAAGAAGAAATGATTAACCCCTGAGGTATCTACTTAATTTTGAGACCTTCTCTATTCTTCCTTTTCCCCGCCCCAATTGATAAGGTCGTTGGACTTTGTAACCGACCTTGGTCAACCTCATGACTCCACACCCTACAACCCCCTCCCAGCTTGCAAAAAGAAAATGCCCTAAAGTGTAACTTCCGTAACTTTCCACTGCTTACCACCCCCAAACCTGTAAAACCAACTGCTATTCCGCTGCCCTCTGCTGACTGCCTTTTCGGACTCAGCCGGCCTGCACCTGGGCGAGTAAACAGACATGCTGCTCACACAAAGCCGGTTTGGGGGGCGTCTTCATTCAGAGTGTGCATTTTAACATTTGGTGCCAGAAATCCGGGATGGGGTACTCCTTTGGGGAGACCAGCCCCCTGTCCCCACTCTCCCTCTGTGAAGAGACCCACCTGAGACCTGAACACATCAGGCCAGACTGACCCAGCAGCTTGTGCTTAGCGGCCTCTCCAGCCACCTTCAGATCAGGTAAGCAGCCTCCCCCTCTTTCTCTCTCTTTTCCTTTGCAAAAGGGGAGACGCGTCTCTCCCCCCCCTCTCTTTTCCTTCAAATCCCAAGGAGATGCGTCTCTCCCTCTTTCTCTCTCTTTTCCTTGAAACCTTTCTCCTTCTGGCAGACGCAAAGAGACACTGTCCGTGTAGAGCTGGAGGAGACAGGTGTCTCCCTGTCGCTGAGAACTCCGATGTCGGTCACAGACTGGGGAAGACAGTCCTCCCTTGGTGTCTGGTCAATCTCGGGGACATCTGCCTTGATCACTCACCCACGTTACAGCCCAGGAATCAGTCAGGGACGCCCTGGTAGCTGCTGGCTCCTTCTCGTCTCTACTCCTTTCCCTAAAACGGACCTCCTTCGCTCTGGGCAATGTTCCGCCCTCTGCGCCTCCATCTTCGGCTCTAGCCTGCATCCTAAAAAACCTAAAACCTCTTCAACGGTTGCCCAACCTGAAACCTAAACGTCTCATTTTTTTAACGTAACATGACCTGGCCTCAATACAAATTAGGCAATGGTTCCAAATGGCCAGAAGATGGCACTTTCAATTTTTCCATTCTGGAGACCTAAACAATTTTTGTCAATAAATGGGCAAATGGTCTAAGGTGCCGGACGTCCAGGCGTTTTTTTGCACTCTGATCCCTCCCTCGTCCCTGCTCCTTCTCTTTCTTCTGTCTGCCCTCCTGCCTCCGCCAGTAACCCAGAATCCTCCTTGCCCACCAACCCTTCCGACCTCTCTGTTCCCCACCTGTCCGAACCAGGCCCCAATCCGGCTCCAGCCCCTGCCCCCCCAGAGCCTCCCTGCTCTGCCTCTGCCCACTACCCACCTCCTTATGCCCCTCCTGTCACCTTCTCAACTCATACCTAGTCCGGCTCACAGTTTAATCCTGCAGCTAACTCCTCCACCCCTGCCTAGCAATTCCCCCTTCGAGAGGTGGCTGGAGCCACAGGCGCACTCAGGGAGCACGTTCCTTTCTCTCTATGCGCACCCCGGTGAATAAACAGCCATGTTGCTCACACAAAGCCTGTTTGGGGAGTCTCTTCCTCCAGGGTGTACGTTTTAACAAAAGGAAGGGCCATTAGGAAGTAGCCTACATTGCTTCCTCTCATATCCCGTGGGTCAGAACTCGGTCACATGACCCCCATGCGACCACACTAACCATGGGTGTGACTGGGAAAGGCGGTCTTTCCATTTGTCTAGGAAGGAGAAATGGTGAACATCATGTATCGTCTCTTCCGCCATCCACCCTTTTGCTGACCAGCCAAAGCTCACCAGTCACTACGCCGCCTCCAGGCCCAGAAGCTCTGACGGATGAGCACATCAGGTTTGGATAGGCCTTCTCTTGGCCCAGTAATCTACGAATTTAAACATTGAGTTCGCTGTCCCCCCGGACAGGCTGTCTCTGTGATCCTGCTCTCTCCCCCTTTCCTGGGCCCAAGGCCAGCCACGACTTGCTGGCGTGGGACTGTGCCCAGCCAAGATCAGTCCAGCAGAGCCCAGACACATGAGCAGGAAAAGGTGACTGTTGTGTGCCACGGAGACTGTGTGGCTGCGTGTCAGTTTCCGTGTCTCATGATGGCTGTGCCCTCCTTCACAGAGCTGGCTTCTGTGCTAGTCAGGCCAGGCCAGGCTGTGCTGTGGTAGCAATCAGACCCCCCAAACCCAGCTGCTGGCAAGAGAGTGGGCATCGGGGGCTGGAGTGATGGTTGTTAGGTATAGTGAACCCCAAGTTCCTCTTCAAAGAATCCGTATGTTCATATGTTCAACTCTCTTATTCTTTAATTCTCTATTTTAAAGTTTAACTTCCTTGCAGTTTCAGTAAACAACCTTTTCTACCAGTTCTAATCGGTAGTTCACATCTGTTCCCTGGTCCCCTGCCCATCCAGACTCATCCTGTCACCTGCTCTGACCTGCCCATAACCGTCCTTCCCACCAAACTACCCACCCCGCCACTCCGGCTCACACCCCTGCTCCCTTTAAAATAGCCAGTCGGAACTGGACTAGACTGTGTGGTCTAACCTCAGCCAATAGGGGGACGGCACAGCAGTAGGGGCGGCCTCCGTCAGGAATAAGTACCCTTCCCCTCCTTGTCCAGGTGTGTGCTCGCCATTGTTCAATCTGTGAGCTGCACCCTTCTATAGAAGTAAGTTGCCTTGCAAAGGAAATCTATATTCGAGTGCTACTTTCGAAAATTCTACTTATGACATGGGGACTTGGTGGTGCCAGAGCAGCAGGCTTGCTAAGATCACTCCTGGTGACCTGGGGGACTGAATGCAAGAAGGCTCAGCCAGGAGCCCAAGGGGCGAAGTGGAAGACACCGCACTGTGAGTGCTGTGTCAGGTCCCGTAACAGGAGACAGAGACCAGCTTGAGAAAGAAGACCCAGCTTACAAGCAGAGTTGAAAGTGAGCAGAGAGATGGACCCAGAGATTCAGAGCACTACAAGGGCAGAAAAGTCAATTGCTCCAAGCGTTAGGATTTTAACAAGCTTTGTGAGACAAAGGCCCAATAAAACGCCTGAGTTGGATTGATCAACACAAGACAAAGACAGGATTAAGGCCCGTTCAAGCCTGAGTGCCTTCTGACAGCTGTCGTTGAGGTGACTGAGAGGAATGAGAGCAAATACATCCTGAAACTTGAGTTTCCTGTGTGCTTCAGTCGTGGCTTACTGTGGTCTGAATATTTGTGTCCCTCCAAAATTCCTGTTGAAACCTAGTTCCCAACGCCACGGTAGTAAGAGGTGGGGCCTTTGGAAGGCGATGAGACCCTGGGGGCTGCACCCTCATGGGTGGGATCAGGGCCCTGTAAAAGAGTGAGGGATGAGCTTGGAGCCTGTGTGCCCTTTCACCCTCTGCCACGTGAGGATGTGGCAAGAAGGTCCTCTGAGACACCACCTCCAGGGCCAGATTCCCAGCCTCCGAGACTATGAGCAGTCAATTTCTACGATTTATAAATGACCCATTCTGTGGCGTTTTGTTAGAGCAGCACAGACTGACAGACATTGGTACCAGGCAGTGGGGCTGCTGCTATTGGAAGTGTGGTGGCAGAGCTGGAACCGGGGGCACGGAGAGGCTGGACCCGTTCTGCAGTGCACAGTAACTGCACATTTCTGTGAACGGAGGTGGTGCCGAGGTGACTCCAGTGCAGGCCGAGGGGGCGGGGCTGCAGGGAGAGCCTCCGGGTTCGCGGCGATGATCTCAGTGGCCGTGAACAGAATGCTGGTGGAGAGCCACACAGTCAAGGCCGTTCTCGTGAGGTCTTGGACGGACGTGAGAACTCTCTTATTGGAAACTGGGGGAGGGCCGTCCTTTTTACAAAGTGGCAAAGAACTTGGCTGAATTGTGTCTGAGCCCTGGGACTCTGTGGGAGGCAGGATTTAAAAGCAATGAACTAGAATAGTTGGTGGAAGAAATCTCTCAGCAAAGCACTCTGGGTGCTGCGTGGCTTCTGTTGAGTGCTTACAGCCCAGGGCGAGAAAAGAGAAATGAGTTAAAGACATTGACAGCAGAAAGGAACAGAATGTAAAGACTTGGAAAACTCTTAGCCGGCCCATGGCAAGAATGAGAAAAAGGGTGTGGCCAAACAAATGTGGATCAGGAGATTAGTGTGGGTAGAGGGAAGCCGGAAGCTGCTTATCAAGACAACAGGAGAATGACCCCTGAGGCGTTTCTGAGATCTTCCCGGCTGTCATGCCCATTACAGGCTCAGAGTGCCAGGGCCTTGAGGGCAGAATGGCTTCAAAGGAAGAGCCCGGGACCTCCGTGAGACCTTGGGGTGTGCTGCCCAGCCCTGCCTCAATCTCTTTTCCTCTTGCAAGTTGGTGCATCACTCCTGGCCCACCCAGCAGAGGCTCACATGGGTCCAGGTGTTCCTTGGGCTGCCAGCCCAGAAGGTGCAGGCAGTAAACCTCGATGGGGTCAGCACAGTGCCAGCTCTGCAGGTGTGCAGGGTGCACAAGCTGTGGAGGAAAGGCTCCTCCTCCTGGCTTCCACTGGGTGTCATGGAAAGCCTGGGGCCCAGGCAGAGAACTGCCACGGGGTTGGGCCATGGGGAGTTCCCAAAGGACAGTGCCTAGTGGTGCCAAGGGAGCAGAAGACACCCCAAGACTCCAGAGCTACAGAACCGCCAGCGTGCACCAGCAGCCTGGGAAAGCCACAGGCACACGAAGCTGTAGGTGTGGGGCCACCAGGAGCCTTGGGGGTCCAATCATTGCCCCAGTGTGTCCAGAAGGTAAGACAAAGAGTCAAAGACAATTATTCTTAAGCTTTTAAGATTTCATTTTGCCCTGTTGGGTTTTGGATTTGGTCGAGTTCAGTTAGCGCTTTCCTTCTGATTTCTCGTGTTTGGGATGGAATTGTCTGTCCTTTGCCTGTGCCGAGGGGGCTGCAGGGCTGCCGCTGTCCCTTGTCTGGTAGCACCTGCATATCGGGCAGAACCTTCTCTTCCTGTGTCAGCTGATGAGAGGAAACTCCCCATGCGGCAAGAGATGCAGGTGGGAAGAGACAAGGAACCTGGGGCAGGAGTGGGGACCACAGGCAATTAGGCCACTTATTCATGTAACTTACTTGTGCCTTCAGGACCTGCTTGAACCTGGTCACATATTCATCACTTTCATTCAAATGGAGTGCTGCTGTGCACGCCCAACTTTACAGCAACGTGGGTCAGATAATCTCCAGATCATCACGGGCCGCTCAGGTCATGTGGCAACTTGGTGGCCCTTGGTCAAGTGTTTAGTTTCTATGAAGACCCAGAAGCAGGGTGACACGGTTAGGCTTTGTGTCCCCACCCAAATCTCATCTTGAAGTGTAATTCCCAGGTGTTGAGGGAGAGACCTGGTGGGAGGTGATTGGCTCATGGGGGCTGTTCCCCCCATGCTGTTCTCATGATAGTGAGTGAGTTCTCATGCACGAAATTTGACAGTTTTACAAGTGTTTGGTAGTTCCTGTCTTGCTCATTCTTCTCCCACTGGCAGCCATGTAAAATATGCCTACATTCCCTTCCACCGTGATTGTAAGTTTCCTGAGGCCTCCCCAGCCATGCAGAACTGTGAGTCAATTAAGCTCCTCTTTTATAAATGACCCAGTCTCGGGTAGTATCTTTGTAGCAGTGTGAAAAAACAGACTAAAACACAGTCCAAGGCCTGTTTCCCAAAAGGAGAATGGTTATCTGTGGATGATGACAGGGCCTTTCTCCAAAATCCTAAGGGCCTGAGCTGTGAGTCACCTACCCGGCAGTGGCAAAGGCTGTACACGGTGTCCCTGCCTGCCACTGACGCCTCAGGCTGGAACTGCTGGGTCGTGTGGCCCACATGGCTGAGCAGCTTGCACACAGCCTGGACCTGCTGCTGGACCACATTCAAAAGTAGCAGCTTTTCAAATCACTCAGTAAGTGGGCCAGAGTCTGACACCTAAATGAGGAAGAGCCTGTCTTCCTCACATCGAACAGGCCCACGTGGTGTTGGTCTCTTTTGGTTGTAAGAGGGTTCAGAGGTAACAACCTATGCATCACCTTAGAGCAGGCCCCACACCACTGGATTTGGATTTGGTCATGTTTAGTTAGTGCTTTCCTTCCGATTTCTCGTGTTTGGGATGGAATTGTCCGTCCTTTGCCTGTGCCGAGGGGGTGCAGGGCTGCCGCTGTCCCTTGTCCGGTAGCACCTGCATATCGGGCAGAACCTAGAAATCTCACGGCAGTAGAAGGCTCTGAATCTTAGTTGGATTTATTTCCCACTCTCTGACACCAATAAGTCTAGAATAATTGCTACTTCTTGTGCCTTATGTCCAATTAGCATAATGTTTTCAGTGTCATGGGCCAGTGTGACATGCTGGGGAAGGGAAGGGTGATCCAGACCCCTGAGAATTACCTCTGACACAGGCTGGAGAAGGGAGAGACCCCTGAGGTGGAACAGAGACGGTGCACCGTTGGCCTGGCTTCTGCTTGGCCTTGTAGACAGGGGTGGAGAAGAAAGCATTTGCTAGATCGTTGGCTGTGTCTGAGGCAGCAAAAGATGTGCTAATTTGCTCAAACAATGGAACCACATCTGGCTCAGCAGCTGCAACTGGAGTCAAGCTTAGGTCAATCCCCTGTCATTCTCCAGGGCCCGCCTGTCTTCCCTACAGGCCAAATAGGTGAGTGAAGTGGGGCTGTGGTGGGGATCACTGCCCCTGCATCTTTCAGTCATTCGATGGTGACACCAACCTCTGAAATTCCTCCGGAAATGCAGCTTTTGACTATTTTTGTATCGCTTTTGGCTCTCTATTTTCCTAGGTAGAGGCAGCTCTAATGGCCTCCACTTGGCTCACCATAGTAGCCCTCACTCTGCAGGTCAGGACACCCGTGTGGGGACGCGGCTGGCGGCTGAGGACAGGCGTGCACAGCATGAGGATGCTTTGGTCAGGAATGGGTATGTGTATGACGGTGGTGCCATAGATTATAATGGAGCTGACAATTTCCTATCGCCTGATGATGTTATAGCACAATGCATTTTGTATTAGCCCTTTCTCACACTGCTAACAAAGGACATGCCCAAGCCTGAGTAATTTACAAAGGAAAGAGGTTTAATTGATTCACAGTTCAGCATGGCTGGGGAGGCCTCCTGAAACTTACAATCATGGTGGAAGTGGGAGCAAACAGGTCCTTCTTCACATGGTGGCAGGAAGGAGAAGTGCCAAACAAAAGGGGGAAACCCCCTTATAAAACCATCAGATCTCAGGAGAATGCATGCACTCTCAGGAGAGCTCTATGGGGGTAACCACCTCCATGATTCAGTTACCTCCCACCAGGTCCCTTTCACAACACGTGGGGATTATGGGAACTACAATCCAAGATGAGATGTGGGCTGGGAAGCAGCCAAATCGTATCAATTCTTCATGTGTTTCGTGGTGAGGCTGATGTAAGTAAGCCTGCTGTGCTCCCAGTCATATAAAAGTCTAGCACACACATTTGTGCACAGCACACGGTGTTTGACAGTGATAACAAACAACTATGCTACTGATTTGTAGATTTACTGTACTTTGTATTGTTGTTTTAGAGTGTACCCCTTCTACTTATATATAAAACAAGTTCAATGTGAAACCACCTCAACCAGTTTCCTAAGGAGGTGATTGGAAGAAGGCGTTGTTATCACAGGAGATGACAGTTCTATGCATGTCACTGCCCATGAAGACCTTCCAGTCACAAGACTGGACGAGGTGTGACCGTGGAAGGCAGTGAAACTGATGATCTTGACCCTGTGTAGGCGAAGGCTCATGTGTGCGTTTGTGTCTTTGTTTCTTTTTTTTTTTTTAACTTTTTACTTTTTAAAAAAATTGTACTTTAAGTTCTAGGGTACATGTGCAGATCGTGCAGGTTTGTTACATAGGTATACACGTGCCATAGTGGTTTGCTGCATCCATTCCCCCATCATCCACATTAGGTATTTCTCCTAATGTTATCCCCTGGCCCCCCAACCCCTGCTATCCCTCCCCTAGACCCCACCCCTCAACAGGTGCCAGTGTGTGATATTTCCCTCCCTGTGTCCATGCGTTCACATTGTTCAACACCCGCTTATGAGTGAAAACATGCCATGTTTGGTTTTCTGTTCTTGTGTCAGTTTGCTGAGAATGATGGTTTCGAGCTTCATCCATGTCCCTTTGAAGGACATGAACTCATCCTTTTTTATGGCTGCATAGTATTCCATATATGCGCCATATTTTCTTTATCCAGTCTATCACTGTGTCTTAGTTTTTAACAAAAGGTTTAAAAGTAAAAAAAAAAAAAAAAATAGAAAAACGCTTATAGAACATGAATATAAAGAAAGAAAACATTTCTGTACACCTGTAAAATGTGTTTGTGTTTTAAGCTATATGTTATTACAAAAGAGCAAAAATTTTTAAAAAGTTAAAAGTTTATGAAGTGAACACGCTACAGCAAGCTAAGGTTAATTTAGTATTGAAAAAAGACACTAATACATTTAGTGTGGCCTAAGTGTACAGTTTTTATAAAGTCCACGGCAGTGCGCAGTAGCGTCCTGGGCCTTCACAGCCACTTGCCACTCACTCTCTGACTCCTGCAGAGCAGCTTCCAGCCCTGCAGCCTCCACTCATGGGAAGTGCCCTACGCTGGTGCACCATTTTTTATCCTTTCTACTGCATTTTTACTGTGCCTTTTCTGTGTTTAGATACGTAATTACTTAGCAGTGTATTGGAGTGGCCTGCACATGTTTAGCCTGCAATCAATGGGCTCTGCCCCACAGCCTAGGTGGGCAGTAGTCTCTGTCATCTAGGTGTGTATGAGTGCATCCTATCATGTTCGTACAACGATGAAATCACTTGATGACGAAATCTCCTAAAGATGCGTTTCTCGGAATGTACCCGTCATTGACACAGGACAGTATGTCTATTCCAATTATACACTCTGTAGCCTGCAAAATAACCAATAGTGGGGCTGGGAATCCACTGAGCCAACAGTGAGATCAGCCTGACTGAAACGCCACCCATCCCCTCATCCCCACCGAGCCCCTGCTCTGACTGCCGGGTCACAGTGACACTTCCAGTCTTCTAGAATCAGTGTCGGTGCAGAGCCAGTGTCCAGTAGTCCTCAGTAAATCTGATTATTTCATTCCCCGCCCCCACCCCATGCATAGTTATCCTGGGAAACCATGAGAAAGCTGGGAGAAAGAGTAACAGTATCAAGTTTGGGTGGATACAAGGTCCTTCCTGGAGAAGACCCAGCCTTGTCTTGATTTAAGGAGTCTGGGTCTGTAAGCTGGCTCAAGTCTGTGGATTGATTGAAGGACTGTTGACTCTCTGCTTTTATGATTCAGGCTAGAGTTCTGTTCATTGAACCTGCAAGTTTTCTGCTTGCTCAGATCCAATAAGAATTTAGTAGGCTTCCTATCTGTTTTACTTTGTTGACAAAAAAAGCACCCAACTCTGTAAAATATTTAAAGAGGTTTATTCTGAGCCAGAGGCACAGTCTCAAGAGGTCCTGAGAACAGGTGCCCAAGGTGATGATTGGTTGCACCTGGGTTTTAAACATTTTAGGGAGACATTGATCAATACATGTGAGGTTTCTATGGGTTCAGTCTAGAAAGGCTGGACAACTCACGGTGGGGAGTGTAGACTTCCAGGCCATAGCAGATTCAAAGATTTTCTGATTGACAATTGGTTGAAAGAAGTTATTATCTAAAGTCCTGGAATCAATAGAAAGGCGTGTCTGGGTTAAGACAAGGGGTTGTGGAGAACAAGGTTCTTATTATGTAGATTAAGTCTCATAGGTGGCTGCCCTTAGAGACGTTAGATGACAAATGTTTCCTATTCAGACCTTTGAAAGGTGCCAGAGTCTCAGTTAAACTCTTCAGAACTGGGAGAGCCCGAAAGGGGAAATATCTAATTATATTAATAGAGACTCCTTAAAAATGCAAATTTCCTTCCACAAAAGACAGTGTTGCAGGGCCAGCTCAAAATATGGCAAAAAACATATTTTGGAGCAAAACATTTTGATCTGTCATGTGACGCTATACTAGAGTCAGTCTGGAATTCAGTCTTACTGCTGCAAAGTCTGGTTGTCAGTCTTAAGGCCTCTGCTTTAATATTGACGCTGCTCCGTTGTGCCTGAATTCCATAGGGAGGAGGTATAGCTTGGCGTGTCTGACCACCCTTCCCATCATGGCCTGAACTAGATTTTTCAGGTTTACTTTGGAGTCTCCCTGGCTGAGAGTGGACTCCATTCAGTTGGTTTGGGGCTTAAAATTTTATTTTTATGACTTTTAGGAACACAGTGACTAATTAGCCAGTGCCGTAGGTCTGCACAGATCAGACCTTTCTGATTGCTGCTTTGGCTGTGCTGTCCTTTACAGAAACTATGGCCACCTTGCTTTTGATGGCTGAATGCCATCACTTGGTCTCCCACTCCGGGATCAATTCTTCCTAATGCATTTAAGTTTTCTAATTAAGTGGCTGTTATTTCCACTGTAAGGTCTGACCTTCAGAGAAGAGCAGGAATGCCAGGGCTCCCCTTACGCATCTGTTTCTTTTTTTTTTTTTGAGACGGAGTTTCACTCTTGTTACCCAGGCTGGAGTGCAATGGCCCGATCTCGGCTCACCACAACCTCCGCCTCCTGGGTTCAGGCAATTCTCCTGCCTCAGCCTCCTGGGCAACTGGGATTACAGGCACGCACCACCATGCCCAGCTGATTTTTTGTATTTTTAGTAGAGACGGGGTTTCACCATGTTGACCAGGATGGTCTCTATCTCTTGACCTCGTGATCCACCCGCCTCGGCCTCCCAAAGTTGTTTCTTATAGTGCTGATGAAAGCTCTGTCTTCAGGACCCTCCCAGAGTGGGTGTGTAGGTCTTATATGGCAAATCCACTGTAGCTTTCCAATCTCCCTGAGCTTTTGAATCCCCTCCTCCAGGTTAAACCATGGTAGGTCTGTTATTTCCAGTTCACTCACTGTTGGTCACCTTTTGGTTCACGTTTCAGCCAACCAAGCCAACACACTATTAGAAAGAGCTCTAATCTTTCTAACCCCCCGAGCCGCAGCCCTAAATTCAGACTCTCTGCTTGGTGGCCCCATGTCAATATATTCAGTCTGCTCCATCTTTATGTTCTTACCCCACTGTCCACACCCTCAGGATCCATTTCCACTCATGTCCCCAGATGCCTGTCTGTATAAGTTAGAGAACTCAAGTAGTTCCTCTGGAGATTGGCTCGTCTCTTCCTAGGTTACACGGTGTGTCTCACCTTCAGAGGTCTGCTGGGCCCTGAGTCTAGCTACAGGTCTGGAAGCAAAGGGATGGGACAGGGAATCAGGTAATCTCACTTGGTGATTACCTTAGGGGAGGCTATGACTGTTTTCTCTGGCAAAGCAGGTTAATACCCTCAGATGGAGTGGAAAGGCCAGTACCACTGGAGGTGGGGAAGCCACTGTCATTGACAAAGAAGACTCATCAGAATTTAGGGGCTCAGTGTCCCCAGCTCCATTACAGACTCTCCACACATCCCCACCCCAACATACAGGATCCTGTTGTTTCCCAGCCAGTGTCTTCACTTTAATTATAGGCACCCTGTGAGGCTGAGAATTCAGCTTGTGTTGTAATTCAGTCGGTCATAGTATGAGGTTCTGTGCCTGATTTTCAGCAACCTCGGCCTTGGCTGCAGGAGATAGGGCTGTCCCTCAGAACATGCTCAGAAGCTCTTAGGTCATCTAGGTGGCGTGTGTGGTGCTTGGGCTGGGAATTTTAACCCATGAGCTCATTCTTTTCTTGAGTCACTTCTGTCCAGTGACATTAAGAGCAATGAACTAACATTACATTCTTTAATTTTCAAAAAACATTTCAAAACGTTATATACAGGGTTACGTAGCTCTTTGCTTCTTAAAAGTGGCTGATTAAAAGTATCCAATGCAAATGTTTTGTGTATTTCTGTATGCAGCTTACATAATCGTCCATCAGCACTCCTTACCACTTGAAATAGAGTCATTCATGCCTTTTCCAAATCTTTTTTTTTTTTTTTTTTTTTTTTTTGGTGGAGGTGAAGTCTCACTCTGTTGCCAGGCTGGAGTGCAGTGGCGCAATCTTGGCTCACTGCAAACTCTGCCTCCCAGGTTCCAGAGATTCTCCTGCCTCAGCCTCCTGAGTAGCTGAGACTACAGGCACCTGCCACCACACCCAGCTAATTTTTGCATTTTTAGTAGAGACAGGGTTTCACCATGTTGGCTAGGATGGTCTCAATCGCTAGACCTCGTGATCTGTCCACCTCAGCCTCCCAAATATCACCGAGCCTGGCTCACACCTGTAATCTAATAGACTAATAAACTAGGGACCACTAATAGTCTAATGGACTAGGAGAGCACTGATTTGAGAACCCCTGAAACCAATTAAGAAAACTCATCCTTAACTTTCTGTTTTGCCAGAACCACCCTTGACACCAAAATCTGTACTAGTCTGAGTTCTCCAGATTAGGGGTGCTGACCTCCTATGCAGTTGAAAGTGTATGTACAACTTTTGACTCCCCCCAAACTTTACTAATAACCTACTGTTGACTGGAAGTGTTACTGATAACATAAATAGTCAATTAACACAGATTTTTATATATGTATTACACACCGTATTCTTACAAAGCAAGCCAGAGAAAAGAAAATATAATTAAGAAAATCATAAGGAAGAGAAAATACATTTACTCTTTGATATGGTTCGGCTGTGTTTCTACCCAAATCTCATCTTGAACTCCCGTGTGTTGTGGGAGGGACTCTGTGGAAGATAACTGACTCATGGGGTGAGTCTTTCCAGTGCTGTTCTCCTGATAGTTGGTAAGTCTCACAAGATCGAATGGTTTTGAAAGATTCCCTGCACAAGCTGCCTGTCTTTGCCTGCTGCCATCCATGAAAGACATGCCTTGCTCCTGCTTGCCTTCCGCCATGACTGTGAGGCTTCCCCAGCCACGTGGAACAGTAAGTCCAATTAAACCTCTTTCTTCTGTAAATTGCCCAGCATTGGGTATCTCTTTAACAACAGCATGAAAATGGACTAATACACTCCTCATTAAGTAAAAGTGGGTCATCATAAAGGTCTTCATCCTCGTTACCTTCACGTTGATTAGGCTGAGGAGGAGGAGGAGGGGGAAGAGGAGGTGTTGGTCTTGTTGTTTCAGGGGTGGCAGAAGTGGAAGAAAATCCCCATCTAAGGGGACACCTTAAGTTCCCACCTGTGCTGTAGGAGGGTTCCTCCATATTCAAGGGTTCCACATCTGCAAATTCAACCGAGGATTGAAAATAGTTGAAAAAATAAAAATAATAAAATACAAATGAAAAGCAATACAGAGTAACAGCTATTTATACAGCATTTACATGGTATTAGGTACTATTCATAATCTGGAGATGATTTAAACTATATAGGAGGATATGCATAGGCTATATGCAAATACAGTGCCAGTCACATCTGGGGCGCAAGCCTCCATGGATTTTGGGATCCTTGGAGCTGGGTCCTGGGGAATCAATCCCCTGTAGGGACCAAGGGATGACATTATACATATATATATATACACAGATGTGTGTGTGTGTGTGTGTGTGTGTGTGTGTGTGTGTGTAAAATGAAGAATTGGCTCCTGTGATCATGGAGGCTGAAAAGTCCCACAGTCTGCCCTCTGCAAACTGAGATCCAGGGGAGCCAGTGGTGTATAGTTCAGCCTGAGTTTGAAGGCCTGAAAACCAGGAGCACTGATTGTGTGAATTCCAGGCAGACAGCAGGAGAACACTGATGTCCCAGCTCAACAGAGAGGCCAGCAAGGGAAGTAAACTCCTCCTTTCCTCACCTTTTGTTGTCTTCAGGCCCCGAGTGCCCTGGATGAGGCCCCCACACTGGGAGCGGTGCCTTCTGCATGGAGCCCACGGTCTCAGGGGCCAGTCTCATTGGGAAACACCTCACTTTCCCACCCAGAAACAACGTTTAGTCAGGGCACCCTGTCCCCCGGTCATGTTGACATATAGATGAAGCATCACACAAGGCTGGGCCCCTTGTGTCACAGGCTGGTGTGGGCTGGGCGCCCTCCTCACCTTGAGCTGTGCTGGAGGGGATGAGTGGCATCTGGGGTTACTGTGGTGAGGGAGAGAAGAGCCGGGGGTGGGCTGGGCCGAGATATGCTGTGTGTCACCTGCCTGCCTGCCTGGGTCAGTCATGCAGGAGCACACCTGGGAAGAGGAGGTGGGCCCATGCCCTGCCTTGCACCGTCCGGCCCTGTCCCCTCACAGCAGGCCCCAGCCTGATCCCTGGCCCCTGGCCCTGGGGCCTGCATCTCTGAGCTGGGCGACAGCAGCAACCTGAACCTGCAGGCTTCGGGGCGCCCTACACTGCGGCCCTCCCCTGCAGGACACTGGGCATTCAGTCTCTTCTGCTTAGAAGGTTCCCTCTTGCCCAACACACACATGTGTGTGCACACACACATGCACACACACACATGCATGCACACTCGCAGGCACACATGCATGTATACACACTCCTGGGCACACACACATGTGCACACACTCTCCTGGGTATACACACATGCACATGCACACACATAGGCACACACCCTCCTGGGCACACATGCATGCGCACACACCCCCAGGCACACATGCATATGTGCACACACACACTCCCAGGCACACACATATGCACATACGCTCCCAGGCACACACATATGCACACACCCTCCCAGGGACACATGCATGCACACACACTCCAGGTGCACACACACTCCCAGGCACACACGCATAAGAGTACACACACACTCTCAGGCACACATATATGCACACACACTCCCAGGTGCATACACACATGCACACACACTCCCAGGTACACACATGCGCACACACACATACTCTTCCTCCTTGCTTTTTGGATCTCAGCTTGGAATTGCACTGGGGCACCCCTCCAGCCCCCCATGGCTCCCACTCCTGCCCTTCCTTCCCTCCTCTGGGTGCTGCGTTGCCTGGCTTCCTCTTCCTTACGCGCCAGCCTGTGTTGCTGGCTCAGAGCTGCTCCCTCCCCCCTCCTGTGCCCAGCCAGCCTCCTGGATTTTTGTCTGTTGGGTACATGAGGGCATGACTGAGCAGACAGGTGAGGGGCTGACTGTGGGCCCTCGAGCTGGTACTCCTGGCTGTGGCACGTGTAGGATCTGGCCCAGTCATTCCATGGGAAAGCTAGTGGGACCCACCCAAGCAGGGGGCTCCGAGGAAACCCCCTGAGGCCAGGCCACTGAGGAGCTTTGCTGGAGCCTCCAGCTTAGGCTGAGGCGGGATGGGGTGGCGGCTGGCACTTCCTGGCCTCTCTCATCAGCCCAAAGGCTGCTCTTTAGCAGCCCCCTAATTTTGCCTGGACCCTCCCACTTCCTCCTGTGCTGTTCAGTTTAGATACTGCAGCCTGGAGGTGAATCAGCCCCAGGGCAGCCTGGAAGTGAATCAGCCCCAGCGCAGGGTAGGTGAAACCCAAAGTGGCACAGGGTTCCCTTACTGCACCCAGTTTGAGGTGAGAAGGGGTTTGCGCAGCTCCCTGGAGCTCCCGAAGCCTGTGGACCTGCCGAGGAACCCACCAGTCCTCTGGTTGTGAGTTTCCTCCTGGGAGAAAGGGGCCGGACAACAGTGGCATTTCCTCCCATTGTCACAGCTGCCTGGAGGTGTCCAAGAGGGAGGCCCCCCCAGGAGCCTTGTGCGAGGGTTAGGCTGGCATCGCCAGCTCTGCTGCGCAGATGGGCCCCAGAGCCCACACTGTGCTGGGGCCTTATTTCCAGACACTCAGGCCTGGTGTGCAGGAGCTGCTGCCTGGCGTCTCCCTCCCGAGGCCCAGCAATGACCCAAGGCCTAGGAGGCCCACTTGCTGTGATTGTCCACTGTTCCCTGTGGCTGAGAGGCTGCAAGGGCTCATGCCCACCTCAGTGCTTCTGTGCCTGAGTAGCTGAACCTCCCTGGCTGGGTCTGAGATCCAACGGGTGGCTTGCCCTTATGGGTCACCCTGGCATGGTCTGGAGAGACTGCCAGACATGCTCTGGGGGAGGTCGGGAGGACAGCAGGGTCCATGGGCACAGGACGCTGCCAAGATCCCCCAGTGGGAGGCTCTGCCATCGGCCAGGCGCCCACTGCTGCCGACATCAGAGTGAGATGCCCACGCGGTCAGCCCTCTTTCCTCCTGATGGCTGTGCCTCAGTTTCCTTAAATGAGAGGTGGGACCAGACTTTACTGGGCCACTGAGTAGGGGGAGTCAGCCCTGGGAGAAGCGCAGGCTTGCACCCGCTCAGTGACTGCACCACACCTGCGGGGACCGGGACCTCCCACATCTTGAGGCCAGGACGCAGAAGCTCAGAGCAGAGGAGGCTGGTCGGGGGAACGGCTGAGTCTGTGCAGGTGCTTCTTACATTTGAAAGGCTGTGAAATGTGCCGTATACACAGGAGAGCACGTGCAAGATCTACGACCAGCTCAGGGAACAATGACGAGGGGGCCCCAGAAGAGGGTGGAGGGCGTCAGGCTTCCTCAGAGCCTGCATGCCCATCTGCGTGGGGCTCCCTCAGAGTGGACGCCCCGAGCTGCCAGCACACTCAGCCCCATGGCCACAGGCGGACGGGAGCAGGGCTCCTAGGATGGGGCTGGCTATGGCCTCTGGCGACTTTGCTGGACCCTCCTGTGGGGAGCGTGGGGGAAGAGCCGGGAGAACGCCCTGGGAAACCTGTGGCCGCCACAGTCAGGACTGGAAGGGCAGCGTCAGGGCCAGATAAGGACAGCAGGCAGGAGTGTGCCTCTTCACACAGCAGCAGGGCCTGGCTCCGGTGCTCAGGGCCAGGTCCAGGCCTGCTGGGGTGACTGCCCCCAGATGACCCCAACGGCAGGTTGTGTGGAGGGGAGGGGGTTGTCATTGTCATGTGTCAGTTCAGGCCAAGGACAGAGAGCTGGGCCAGGCTCCTGCTGAGAGTGTAACCTGGGCACAGGCACCCTCCACCCGGTGCCCCTCAGGCCGCTCCTCAACACCAGGCCTGGAGGGTTTCAACCAACATCCTGGCTCAGAATCCTTCAGGCCACAGTGTCTCACCCTGCTGGAGTAGGTCAGAGGTCCATGGTGACAAGGTGGTTTGGAACATTTATTCTAAACAACCAAGGGGCAGGGTGTAGTAGCTTATGCCTGTAATCTCAGCACTTTGGGAGGCTGAGGCAGGAGGATTGTTTGAGCCCAAAAGTTTGGGACCAGCCTGGGCAACACAAGAAAACCCTGTCTCTACAAAAAAAAAAAAAAAATTAGTTGGATGTTGTGATGTGCACCTGTGGTCCCAGCTACTTGGGAGGCTGAGGTGGGAGGATCACTTGAGCCCAGGAAGTCAAAGATGCAGAGAGCCTTGATCACACCACTGCACTTCAGCCTGGTGTAGAAAGTAAAAAATTCCTCTTCAAAGTTTCCCTTCTTTTAAAGAATAATAATAATAAATGTTAGAAATAATAGTTTGTTTTAAAGACTTTCTTCAAAGCCTTCTTGCTTTTTGCAAATAACTCTTTGTTAAACCCTATCCAATGTAGCTGCTACACATGCTCACAGCACGTAGTACTTACTACGTCCTTGTACTTCAATTAAAATACCTGTGCTGGACGTGCTCACAGGCAGGCCCCAGCTCGCAGCGTGTGCCCCTTCCTTATTTGGACTTCCTCTTATTCCTTTGCTCTCCATTGCCTTTACCTATTTAGAAAAGTTTTAAGATTTTAGCCAGTCAGGTTTAGTTTTAGACTGTGATGTCCGGCTCCAACCAATGGAGATCAGACACAGCAGTGAGAACCCAATGCATAAGGAATAAGTAGGCCTGCCTTTCCTTGGTTCGTTGTACTCTTGGGGCAAGATGGCTAACAGGAGCACCCTTCCTGCAGAAAGTAAAATTGCCTTGCTGAGATAACTTTTTGTCTGAATACTAATTTTTCCTTGCAGTACCTAAGAACAAGCATTCTGTCCTAACACCTGGGCGACAGAGTGACACCTTGTTTCAAAAATAAAATAAACAACCTATAGGCCAAAGAGGAAATTGTGATGAAAAATGAAAAGTACTTGGAGGTGAATGATACTGAAAAAGCTGTGTTAAAAGCTTGTGGGATGCGGTAAAGTGGAGTTGGGAGGAAGTGTGTGGACTCAGCAGGTGTATTAGACAGAGGCTGGAAGGGAATGAACTGAGCACCCCAGTGAAAATGCTAGATTAGATATAATGGAATCGCTCCAATAATACAGGAGGAAGGAAATGATAAAGATAAGAGCGGGAATTGACAAAATGGGGGGAAGGGTGGCGATGGAGAGGCCCAAGAGCCAAAGCTTCCTCGAAAAGATGAATAAAGTTAGCAAAGCCTCACAACTCAGATAACAACAAAACAGAAACAGTGTTAGGAAAGGAAAAGCGTCCTCTGCGTGGATCCAGCAGGTGGTTAAAATGCTGGGGAGAGACTACTGCATAAAGCCCCCATTGGTTATAAATCTCAACATGCAACTGCCACACCGCCCAGCAGCTGCACTCTTGGACTTCCCTCCAAAAGAAATAAGAATTCATGTCCACTCAAAACAACCGCACGTGGCTATTCACAGTGGCTTTACTTATAATAACCCCAAACTGGAAACAAGGGTCCCTTAAAAACCAAATGGTTGAACACACTGTGGTCCATCCATGGACTACTACACAGCTCTAAAAAATAATGAACTCCTTGTCTTGTTTATTTTATTTTTATTTATTTATATTTCAGATGAAGTCTTACTCTGTGTCACGCAGGCTGGAGTGCAGTGGCTTGATCTTGGCTCCCTGCAACCTTCGCCTCTCAAGTTCCAGCTATTCTCCTGCCTCAGCCTCCTGAGTAGCTGGCACTACAGGTATGTGCCACCATGCCCAGATACCTTTTGTATTTTTAGTAGAGACAGGGTTTCATCATGTTGTCCAGGATGGTCTTGATCTCTTGACCTCGTGATCTGCCCGCTTTAGCCTCCCAAAGTGCTGGATTACATGCGTGAGGCTGGGTCTTACTTTGTTGCCTAGGCTGGTCTTGGACTCTTGGGCTCCAGTGATCCTCACGCCTTGGCCTCCCAAAGTGCTGGGATTATGGATGTGAACCACTGCATCAGTCCATAAGAATGCACTATTGGTACATGCTCCAGTGTGGGCAGACCTCGAGGGAATTATGCTGAGTGACAGAAGTTAAGTAAGCTCGAAAGGTCATTTGCTGCATGATGGTCATTATACAGCATTCTTGAGATGACCCAGGTGTAGCCATGGCAGGCACCCTGGGGATTGCCAGGGCTGTGGGTTGCTGGGTTGCTGGGTGGGCATGGCTGTAAATGGCCACAGGAGGAAGCCCATGGTGATGCAGAAGTTCTCATTTTCTATGGTAGCAGTGGTTAGATGAAGATACATATGAGCTACATGAATTACGTGTGATGTGATCACATACAAACACACTCACACGTGAGTGCAAGCGTAGCTGGTGAAATCTAATATCTAGTCCATATTCCAATTTCCATAGTTATCCCCAAAAATGTCTTTTTGTAATCTTGTTCAAACAACATCTAATCAAAGTTCACGTTTAGTAATAGCCTCCTTCATCTCTTTTAATTTAGGCTACTTGTGTACATCGCCCCACATCCCGAATTTTGTCCGATCATTTCCTTTGGTGTCATTTATTTTGTTCCTCCATTCCCTGTAGTTCCTGTACACTGGATGTTGGAAATAGATGCTCGGTGCCACAAAGAAAAAATAGCGGTGAGACAAAGGATCTTTCAGCAACACAATTTTTACTTCCTGGAGTTCAGGAAGGGTATGCTCACTAGCCATCATGCCAGGAGAGCACAACCAACAAAGGAAAACAAACAGATTTGCCCCTTACATGTTTGGGGTCGTCCTTACTGCTGTGTCTGATCTCCACTGGCTGGAGCCAGACCTCACAATTTAAACTAAAGCCCGATTGGCTAACAGCTTAAAAGTTTTCTAAACAGGTCAAAGCAATGGAGAGCTGGGACATGCCTGTGAGCACGTCCAGCACAGATATCTTGGTGAAAGTACAAGGACATAGAATGTACTACGTGCCTGTAAGCATGTCTAGCAGCTACATAGGATAGGGCTTCTGGCAAAAAAGGAAGAAGGCTTTTGAAGAAAGTGTTTAAAACAAACTGTTATTTCTAACACTTATGGATTTTTCTTAAACAAGAAAGGAAACTTCAAAGAGGAACTTTTCTACTTCCCACATGGAAGTTGGGTCTAGAGGTGGAATTAGATTCGGATGAAGCCTTTTTGGCAGGAAGAATTCATAGGTGATACAGTGTATTCATCATATATCAGATTAGGAGGCATATATGACACTGAATGACAGGTGGTTCCACAGATAGTAATACTAAGTGTGTGAAGGTGTTAACTGCCCTATCTTCCCATTGTAAGGTACATTTATCCCTTTGTAATTAGCAAATCATGTGTCGGGCGATGCCTTGGTGCCTTGCTCATGAGTAAAATGGTGAAATCCAAGTCAGCTCTGTGGATTGGATCAGTGTCGGCTCCTGGCGTTGACGTTAGGTAGAGTTGTGCGTGTTGTCAACATTGAGGCAAAGGCTACGTGGAGCCTTCAATGCATTTCTTTGCAACTTCTTGTCTACAATTGTCTCAAAACAGAGTGTTAAAAACGTGGAGGCCATCAAATTTGAAATGAAATGAAAACATTGCTAGAAAAATATAAGTGGGCAAAACTGACTTAAGAAATAAAATTAAGAATTTCTCAATGGCTCCTAAGTAGTCCCAGTTGACGAAGGAAACAGCTTGTCTTCCCAAAGAAGGACCAGCTAACGAGCACAGAAGTGGCAAAAATCAATGTATTAGTTATTCATGGCTGTGTGACAAATTAGCCTCAAATTTGGAAGGTTACAGCCACAAGTTCCTTTTACATTTGCATTTTTCTCGGTCATCATCATTTGCATCTCCTCACTGAATTCGCAGGTATACTTCGCCCATTTATCTGTTGATGTGTCTTAATCACTTCACTGCTTTTGAGGATCAAGTTGTAAATAAATACAAATTTCTCTTTTTTAACATTTTTTAGTCTTGGCATGTGATTATATTTGGATATTTTATAGCATTCTCATCATAGTTAAGGTTTAGTACCAAATTTTTTTTTTTTTTTGAGACAAAGTTTCACTCTTGTTGCCCAGGCTGGAGTGCAGTGGCGAGATCTTGGCTCACTGCAACCTCCACCTCCTGGATTCAAGCGATTCTCCTGCCTCAGCATCCCAAGTAGCTGGGATTACAGGCATGTGCCATGATGCCCGGCTAATTTTTTGTATTTTTATTAGAGACGGGGTTTCTCCGTGTTGGTCAGGCTGGTCTCAAAACTCCCAACCTCAGGTGATCTGCCCGCCTCAGCCTCCCAAAATGCTGGGATTGCAGGTGTGAGCCACCACGCCTGGCCCCCAAAATTGTTTTTTGTTTAAGTTGATATGTCATGTTGGTAAAAACTTTAGCTTTTAAAAGTATGTTTATCTTGGGGAATTTTCTTAAAATGTGGTGTATATAATGCCTGAAAGAAACAGCACTTCATTGAAACACACAAACAACAATAATAACAAACCAAGCAGCATTTATTGTTTCACAGTTTCTGTAGGGCAGAAATCTGAGCATGACTCAGCACTGAGTCCTCTGACTCAGGGTCTCTCTCAAGGCTGCCCTTAGTGACTGGGGCTTTGGTCTCATCTGAAGGCTCAAATAGGAGAGGATCCACTTCCAAGCTCACTTTGTGGCTATGGGCAGGATACAGTTGCTTGCAGGCTGGTGATGAAGGGCTTTGGTTCCTCATTGGCTCTTGGCCACATGGGCCTCTCCATAGGACCACTCTCAATATGGCAGCTGGCTTCCAGTAGAGACAGTGAGAGCAGACAAGAAGGTGGAAGTTGGAGTCTGTCCTTGTTCATGTGTGTTGCCATAAAGGAATACCTGAGGCTGGGCAATTCATAAAGAAAAGAGGTTTCTCAACTCACATTTCTGCAGGCTGTACAAGAAGCATGGCCCCAGCACCTCCTGCTGAGGGCCTTAGGCTGCTACCACTCCTGGTGGAAGGTGAACCAGGGGTGCACGGAACACATGGCAAGGTGGTGGAGAGGTACCAGGGTCTTTTAAAATATTTATTTATTTGGGACAGAGTTTCACTCCATCACCCAGGCTGGAGTGCAGTGGTACAATCAAAGCTCACTGTAGCCTCAAACTCCAGGGCTCAAGTGATCCTCCCACCTCAGCCTCCCAAATAGCTGGACTACAGGTATGCACCACCATGCCTGGCTTTTTTTTTTTTTTTTTTTTGTAGAGATGAGGTCTCGCTATGTTGCCCAGACTAGTCTTGAATTCCCTGTCTCAAGCCATTCTCTCAGCCTCCCAAAGTGCTGGGATTACAGGTGTGAGTCACTGTGCCCATCCACCAGGCTCTTTTAAACAACCAGCTCTCGTGGGAACTAAGAGAGCAAGAACTCACTCAACACCGTGAGGACAGCACCACATCATTTATGAGGGATCCACCCCTATGACCCAAGCACCTCCCATTAGGCCCTGCCTTCAACACTGGGAATCACATTTCAACATGAGGTTTGGAGGGTCAAATGTCCCAACTATAACAGAGTCTTTTTGTAGCCTAAATTAAGAAGGGAGGAAATGACTTCCCATCACTTTGACCTTAATCTATTTGTCAGAAGCAAATGACTAGATCTGGCCCATGCTCTAGAGTAGGGGTGGCACAAGGGCATTACTATCAGGACAGGGATCCTGGGACTATTTTAGATCCTGCACGATCAGAAACTTGTCACTTTGCAACATCTAGTGGGATGGGTGATTCGGGAAAGGACCATCAATAGATGCTCCAGCTGGAAAAGGTTTTCACTGGGGACCTGAATGACCTAACACTGACAGATTGGTTGCCAGTTGCAAAGACAAGATACCACTTCACAACCACATCTTAGTCTGTTTGTGCTGTTATAACAAAACACCACAGACTGGGTAATCTAGAAACAACAGCAGTCTCTTTTCTCACAGTTCTGGAGGCTGGGAAGTCCAAGATCAAGGCACCAGCACCCAGTGTTGGTGAGGGCTACTCGCTCTGTTTCCAAGATAACACCTTGTTGCTACATCTTCTGGAGGGGACAAAGACTGTGTCCTTACATGGCAGAAGAGATGAGAGGGGAGAAGGGGAGAGGTGCTGGGGGAAGCCTCTCTCGTGAGGTGTTAATCCAGTTCCCAAAGGCCCCACCTTCTAATACTGTTGCACTGGGGATTCAGTTCCAACATGAATTTTGAGGGTTCACAAACATTCAAGCACATGGAAATATCTGACTGTCCCCTGGTGGCCTTTGCCTCACTGATGAGGGACAAGCAGACATCATTTACCTCCGATGTGGGCTGTAAGGAGCACACAACTTAACAGCGTCTCCTGAGGATCCTCCCATATGCTCAAAGCCCTCAGCTCTGAGCTTTCGTTATAGGAATTTACAGGGGAGAGTGGAGAAGGTGGAATGGCACTTCTGGGAAATGGGACCTTGAGCCTGGGAACTTCTGGCCACTGATCCAGGCTCCTGCAGCAAGTTAGAGGCTTGGGGAAAAGATTAGGTGCAGAGGGTGGGGAAGAAACTGGAGACAGAGACGTTCCCAAGGCATGGGGCTTGATTCCATCCTGGCTTGAACAAACCAGCAACAAATGTGTTTTGGGGAACTTGATAAAGATGGAATATGGATTATGTTTTCAATGCTGTTAGGGAATAATTATTTAACTTAGCTAGATGTGATAATGGGATTGTAGTTTCATTGGAAAATATCCTCCATTTTTGGAAATGAATGCTGAATTTTCTGACCTATTTATTTACCCTTGGCCATGTGTTTGTAATTTAATTACATGTATGTATATATATTTATGTATCTATCTCTCATCTATCTATCTATCTATCTATCTATCTATCTATATCTATCTATCTATCTGCATATCTATGGAGAGAGAGAAAAAAAGCAAACAAGGCAAAATACTTACATTGCTTTAATCTGGCTGCTGGCTGTATTAGGGTTTTCCAGAGAAACAGAACTAATATAATATACATACATAGTATATATAATATATGTATACATTACATACATACCCATATACACACATACACAGAAGGCACTGGACCCTGTGACTGTGGGGCTGGCAGGTCTGAATTTCCAGGCCAGTAGGCTGGAAACTCAGGAAGAGTTTTTACGTTTTAGTCTCAAGGCTGAATCTTTTCTTCTCCAGGAAACCTTGGTCTTCTTTCTTAAGGCCTGACTGGAAGAGGTCCACCCACGTTATGGAGGGTAACCAGCTTTACTCAAAGTTTACTAATTTAAATATTATTCATATATTAAAAATACCTTCACAGCAGCAACATCCAGGCTGGTGTTTGACCAAACAGATGGGCCTTGTGGCCCAGCCAAGTTGACTCATAACATTAGCCATCACAGGGGAGTTTGCATTCATTGTATTATTATTTCTGCATTTTTTTCTGCATTAAGATTTTCATTAAAAGATAAAAAATAAATTAAGAACGTTTGTTCACCAGAGGGCACCATAAAGAAAGTGAAAGTCAAACCACAAATTGGGAGACAATATTCATCATCCATATATGCATCAAATGAATTCTGCCCAGTAATACATAGAAACATCCCCATAAACCAGTAAGAAAAAGGACTAGGTCCAATCGGACAATGGGTAAAAGACATGAACAGGCATTTCACATCATAGTGGAAAACAGAAATGGCCAATAAATGTGAAAGCTTGGCTAGTAAATAGGGAAATAGAAATTAAAACCATAATGTGATACCATTTAACACCTATCAGGTTGGCAGAATGATTAGATTTGTGAGCAAGGATACATGCCAGAGTGCACAGGCACAGCTGGTGAGCACTGCAGGTCCCCTTACCCATGAGGGCTTGTTCCAAGACCCCGGTGGATGCCTGGAACTCAGAGAGTACAGAACCCCATACATACTATGCTTTTTCCTATTCATACATGCCTATGATAAGGTGTAATTTATAAATTAGGCACAACAAGAGATTAACAGCAACTAATGATAAAGTAGAACAATTATAACAACGTACTGTAATGAAAGGTAAGAGAATGTGGTCTCTTTTTCTCAAAGTATCTTCTTGTACTCACTTATTTTTCACACCGTGGTTGACCGTGGATAATGAAAACTGCAGCAAGTGAAATCACGGTTAAGGGGGACCACTGTGCATAAACTGGGACACGTGCTTTGTGACGTTCAGTGGATATGAACAGGCACATACACAGGGATTCGGCAATTCCTCCTCTAGTTGTGCACGTCATCAAAGCAGAGTTCTTCAACCCAGGAGACACTGCGCACTCAGGGGGGTCCTGACATCAGGTAGTAACATAATTGCAGCCCTAGTTTCAGATCTTCTTCTTTTTACAATTTCCATCTTTTAAGTTCAGGGGTACACGGGCAGGATGTACACGTTTGTTACATAGGGAAGCATGTACCACGGTGGTTTGCTGCACAGATCATCCCATAGCCCAGGTATTAAGCCCAGCACCCATCAGCTATTCTTCCCAGTGCTCTCCCTCCTCTCTCCTCCCACCCCCCCAATTCAACATCAGGCCCCACTGTGTGTCGTTCCCCCCATGTGTCCTTGTGTTCGCATCATCTAGCTCCCACTTACAAGTGAGAACATGTAGTATTTGGTTTTCTGTTCCTGCGTTAGTGTGCTGAGGATAATGGCCTCCAGCTCCATCCACGTCCCTGCAAAGGACCTGAGCTTATTCCTTTCTATTGCTGCATAGTACTCCATGCTGTATATGTACCACATTTTCTTTATCCAGTCTACCTTTGATGAACATTTAGGTTGATTCCATGTCTTGGCTATTGTGAATTGTGCTGCAGTGAGCATGCGTTTTCATGTGTCTTTATGACAGAACAATTTATATTCCTTTGAGTATATACCTAGTAATGGGATTGCTGGGTAGAATGACATTCCTGCCTCTAGGTCTTTGAGGAATTATCACGCTGTCTTCCACAATGGCTGAACTAATTTACACTTCCACCAGCAGTGTGAAAGCATTCCTTTTTCTCCACAACCTCACCAGCAACTGTTATTTTTTTGTCTTTTTAGTTATGGCCATTCTGACTGGTGTGGGATAGTATCTCATTGTGGTTTTGATTTCCATTTCTCTAATGATCAGTGATGTTGAGCTTTTTTTCATATGTTGGCCTCATGTATGTTGTCTTCCGAGAAGGGTCTGCTCATGTCCTTTACCCACTTTTTTAATGAAGTTGTTTGGTTTTTTTCTTGTACATTTGTTTATGTTCCTTATAGATACTGGATATTAGACCTTTGTCAGATGCATAGATTGCAAACATTTTCTCCCATTCTGTAGGTTGTCTGTTTCCTCTGTTGACAGTTTCTTTTGCTGTGCAGAAGCTCTTTAGTTTAATTAGATCCCATTTGTTAATTTTTGCTTTTGCTGCAATTGCTTTTGGCATCTTTGTCATGAAATCTTTGCCTGCGCCTATGTCTTGAATGGTGTTGCCTAGGTTTTTCTCTAGGGTTTTTAAAGTTTTGGGTTTTACACTTACATCTTTAATTCATCTTGAGTTGATTTTGGTATATGGTGTAGGGAAGAGGTCCAGTTTCAACTTTCTGCATATGGCTAGCCAGTTCTCCCAGGACCACTTATTAAATAGGGAATCCTTTCCCCATTGCTTATTTTTGTCAGGTTTGTCAAAGATTAAATGGTTGTTAGGTGTGCAGTTTTAGTTCTGTGGTCCTTATTCTGTTCCATTCGTCTACGTGTGTTTTTGTACCAGCACCACCGTGCTTTGGTTACTGTATCCCTGTAGTATAGTTTGTAGTCGGGTAGCGTGATGCCTCCAGCATTTGCTCTTTTTGCTTAGGATTGCCTAGGAGGTTCAGGCTTTTTTGATTCCATATGAATTTTAAAATAGTTTTTTTCTAATCATGTGAAGAATGTCAATGGTAGTTGAATGGGAAAAGCACTGAATCCATGAATTGCTTTGGGCAGTAAGGCCATTTGCACGACGTTGATTCTTCCTATCCATGAGCATGGAATGTTTTTCCATTTGCTTGTGTCATCTCTGATTTCTTTGAGCAGTGGTTTGTAGTTCTCCTCGAAGAGGTCCTTCACTTCCCTTGTTACCTGTATTCTTAAGTATTTTATTCTTTTTGTGGGAATTGCGAATGGGAGTTCACTCGGCTTGCCTATTGTTAGTGTATGGGAATGCTAGTGATTTTTACACATTGATTTTGTATTCTGAGACTTTGCTTATCAGCTTAAGAAGCTTTTGGGCTGAGACGATGGGGTTTTCTAGATATAGAATCATGTTATCTGTAAACAAAGATAGTTTGACTTCCTCCTTTCCTATTTGAATACTCTATTTCTTTCTCTTGTCTGATTGCCCTGGCCAGAACTTCCAAAACTATGTTAATAGGAGTGGTGAGAGGGCATCCTTGTCTTGTGCTGGTTTTCAAGGGGAATGCTTCCAGCTTCTGACCATTCAGTATGATATTGGCTGTGGGTTTGTCATAGATGGCTCTTATAATTTTGAGGTATGCTTGAAAAATATGGAACACATCAAGAATTTGTGTGTCATCCTTGTGCAGGGCCTGTGCTAATCTCTTATGGTTCCAATTTTAGTTATGTGCTGCTGAAGCAAGCACCAGATATTCTTCTTAATTGGAGCAAATCAGTACAGGTTTTTTGTACTGGCAAACAGTATTTGGCCAGTGAACACCTGTTTTTGTTGCTTTTCAGTCTATGCCAACATGTAGAAAACCGTAAGGGTGGTTTGGTTTGCTCTCACCTGGGAGGGATGGCAGCATGAACCTGCCTTGGGATTACATGAATGCCCTCGATCTCAGCCATAGTTTAGCCCATGTGGGCCTTGATTGTCTCCCCAGCCCACAGGACACTGGGCTGATGTGACCTGGAGGGGAGGAAGTTGTGGTTTGCTTTAACCAAAACCATGCCTGGCAGGGTGAGAAGGAAACCCTGTGAAAACAGAGACTCCTCCTTTCTCCTGAAGTTCTCCCTGGGGTCCAACAAAGCTGGGCACGCCTACTCCGTGGTGGTGAAGGACCGCTCCTGCACCCTGGGTCATCGGTGCACAGCACTCTTTGGAGGAAACACAGCCCACATTTGGGTGTGTGCTTTCCCTGTGTCCAGAAGCCCCAGTGGGTGGCCTGCTTTCTGCAGGAGGCACAGCCAGTGACAATGCCCATGCGGTCCTGTTCTTGTGTGGGCTGAGACGCTGGGTTGTGGTGGCCCAGGGACCCAAAGGTCCTCTTGGGGTGTTGGCTGACCGAGGCACCCTCGGAACCTGAGCCAATCCATGGCGGAGGCCCCTGTGACCATTGAGGGGAGCAGGGTTTGCCGTTTGTGGCCGGGACCTCTTCTCGCTTGGAGATACAGCGCTTGGCTTCCCCTGGGCCTGGTGGAGACTGAGTCCGTCCATGGGCGTCAGATATAGTCTGATCTGGGTGTTGTTTGTCTGCTGAGTCCTGTAGCTGGACAGGCTGGGCATTCTCTACTGTCAAGCCAATTGGGTACTGGACTCTAGTAAGGTTCTTGGAACCTGTGGCAGACAGGCAGCCTCTGCCCCAAGGGAGCTGGTGCTGCCTTGAGGCAGACATGGGGCAAGGGGAGTGGCTGTGGCCCAGCCACAGGGACTCAGCTTACCAGGCTCTTCCAGATATCCCTGCAGCCAATGCCCGATCAAGGTCAGCAGCATGATGTCCTGCCCTGCAGAAGGGCACCACATCTCATGGGAGACCTCTGAGCCACCTGGCCACGGGCTGACTGGCTTTGGGTGCCTTCGTTTGTGGAGGGGGTCTGGCTTTTCTCAGGGACGAAGGCAGGACATTTAGTGCTGAGGGCGAATAGGATCATTTAGGAGCACAGCTGGGAGATGCCAGTGCAAGATTGCAGTGAAGTCCCACAGGATATGGCGCTGATGCTTGATGTCCCCTCACTGGCACTACTTCCACTTCATGGGGGGTGGGCACAGCCCACTATGGAGGCTACAACGGCCTTGACATTCTTTCTCTCTTGTCAGCTACGTAGGGCCTCAGCCCAGCTTGGTGTTCCACCAGGACTTCGAACCTTGAACAAACTGTGCAAACATTCAGGGATGTCTTCCAGCTGTGGTCTTAAACCAGCCTGTTCCCCTCTCCTCGCCCACTGCCCTGTCTTCATCCCTGGACTACGTGGCTATGAGATGAGGGGGAAGACGACTGCACTTGACCCTTCTTGATCTGGACCCTCCTCCCCTCCCCGGCACTGCTTCCGCCAGCACCAGCACTGTCCTTCCCAGCCTACCGCCTGCTCCCGCACCTGCTGCTGTTTCTAGCCACGGCATTGTCTTTACAGCTGAAGGACAGAGGGGAGACACCATGAGATTCACTAGGGTGTCCACGTACCCTGTCCCTCCAGAGAAGCCAACCCTGAGGGATGGCGATCTGGCTTCTCAGGATCATTCGGGATTATTTAGGAGCTCAGCCGGGAGATGCCACCGTAAGACTGCAGTGAGGTCCTACAGCATATGGTCCTGGTTCCCAGTGAGTGGTGCCGCTCCCCCAAACCAGGATCCACAGGCCGGGGGCTTAGGGATGAGAGTGAGGGCAGTGCTTATGGTTAGACATTCGCAAAGGGTTCACCTCTTGGCCCTGTTAGTCCTTACTCTTCTAGTTTGGAGATTTATTTTCGTTTATTTTATTTAGTTATATGTGTGTGTGTGTGTGTGTGTGTGTGTGTGTGTGTGTGTGTGCATATATAGATACACATTGCATATATATGTATATATGCCTATATACATACATGTAAATAGACACGTGTACATATGTGTATATATTTTTTGAGACCGTGTCTCGCTGTGTCACCCAGGCTGGAGGGCAGTGGTGCAATCTCAGTTCACTGCACCCTCTGTCTCTGGGGTTCCAGCAATTCTCCTGCCTCAGCCTCCCGAGTAGCTGTGAGTACAGATGCCCACCACTATGCCCAACTAATCTTTTTGTATTTTATTTCTTTATTCATTTTTTTTTAATTTATTTTTTTGAGAGGGAGTTTTGCTCTTGTCACCCAGGCTGAGGTGCAATGGCATGATCTTGGCTCACTGCAACCTCTGCCACCTGGGTTCAAGCAAGTCTTCTGTCTCAGCCTGCTGAGTAGCTGGGATTACAGGCACCTGCCACCACACCTGGCTAATTTTTTTTTTTTTTTAGTAGAGATGGGGTTTCACTATGTTGGCCAGGCTGGTTTCTAACTCCTGACCTCAAATGATCTGCCTACCTTGGCCTAAGTTGGAAATAGATGCTCAGTGCTGCAAAGAAAAATCAGCACTGAGACAAAGGATCTTTCAGCAACACAATTTTTACTTCCTGGACTGCAGGACGGGTACTCCCAGTAGGCATTGTGCCACAAGAGAACAAAGAACAAAGGGAAACACAAATTTATTCCTTACGCATTTGGGGTCCTCCTTACCGCTGTGTCTGATCTCAGTTGGCTGCAGCCAGACCTCACAATTTAAACTTAAACCTGATTGGCTAATAACCTAAAACTTTTCTAAACAGGTAAAAGCAATGGAGGGCTGGGACATGCCTGTGAGCACGTCCAGCACAGATATCTTGGTGAAAGTACAAGGACATAGAATGTACTACGTGCCTGTAAGCATGGCGTGTCTAACAGCTCCATAGGATAGGGCTTCACAAAGTTTTTAGCACACTGATTCTTTAACAAGAAAGGAAACTTTAAAAAGGAATTTTTCTACTTCCCACAGCCTCCCAAAGTGCTAAGATTATAGGCATGAGCCACCACACCTGGCCTATTTGTTTATATTTTGAGACAGGGTCTCACTCTGCCACCCAGGCTGGAGTTCAGGGCTGTGATCACAGCTTACTGTAGCCGCTACCTCCTGGGCTCAAGAGATCCTCCCACCTCAGCCTCTGAGTAGCTGGGACCACAGGTGTTCACCACCATGCCTGGCTAATATTTCCTTTCTGTTGTTGTAGAAACAAGATCCTGCTGTGCTGCCCAGACTGGTCTCGAACTCCCGGCTTCAAGCAGTCCTCCTGCCTCGGCCTTCCAAAGTGTTGAGATGTGAGGCATGCACACGCCATGAACACACACTCCTTACAGCCCCTACATCTGTGCTGCTCTTACGCAGCTGAGAAAACCAGTGCGGCTTGCGTCTGGATGGAGCCCTCCAAGGCATGGACCACGGGTGTCTTGCTGTCTGCGCTGGGCTGCTGCCTCCAGTTCTCCTGCCTTGGCCTCCCAAAGTGTTGGGATTCCAGGTGTGAGCCCACCGTGCCTGGCCTGGTTTGGAGATTTCAGTAACTCACAGAGGAGTGCTTTGGTCAGAGAATAAATCACGGTATGATGGAGCTGAAAGTTGTGGGTGCCACACGTGGCCCCTTAAAGGGGGCCTTGGGAATAGCGAGGTGGTCCTAACAAGAGGAAGCAGAGATGTGACTACTAACAGGTGGTCCCGAGTCTTTCCCCATTCTCCCGTAGCTGGAGATAAAATCGGTAGACGACCACAGCAACCACAGGACTGAGACCCTGCGGGAGTGAAGAACTGGGCTGCCGGGCTGAGCAAACACGGTGTGAAGAACGTGAGCCATGAACACACATCACCATCTCATGACCAGCTGCAGAGATGAGCCACCCAGAGCTTTGGCGACGTTTCTGTTTTTGTTGTGCTGTCTAAACTTCACCAGAACTGAACTCAGCTTCCCACCTCCCTTCTCTTTCCGCCGAGACTGTGTGTTGGGTGTGTTGGTGCTTCCTTTCACATTAAACCCATAGGCTGCAGAACAGCCACATGACCAGGACGGGGCCAGCGGGAGTGCCCACCACCAGAGACCCTGGGCTGTCACCGGGTGTGGAACCCATGAGACCTTTGGTGTCCACCCTTGGCGACCAGGCCTGTGCGCTTTCAGTGGAAGGAGCACTGTGTGTTACGTGGGAGTGTTCTCATTTCCGGAGGGGTGTGTGGGTGTCACTGGAAAGATGGGGGGACCATAGCTGGCATTTGTCACTCTGGCCGCTCATCATAGGATTATTCTTATTTGGGGGGAAGCTGCCTTGGCTGGTCTTGGTGGGGGATGGGTCCACACGCCAGCTATGGAAGTTAGAAGGGCTCTGACAGTCCTCTTCTGTCAGTGTCACTAGGGCGTTGGCCTAGGCTGGGCCAACTTGGTGTTCCACCCAGGACTTAGCATGTCAAGCAAATTGTGCAAACATTCAGGGACCATTAGAGATTTTCATCATAGACATGGTCTGAAAGTCCAGTGAGAGTGGGTGTGGCAGGCAGAATATCTAAACTGTTACCCACTAAGTGTCCTGCCTTAATCCCTGGACCACGTGGGAAAGCTGATAAGATTTCTCTTTCAAGAACTCTGGCACAGGCTACAACACGGATGAACCTATGAACATAACAGTAAATGAAATAAACCAGACACAAAAGGAATACCCTGTGTGACCTCACGATATGAGGCCCCTGGAGCAGCTGAATCCATAGAGACAGAAAGTGGATGGTGGGTGCCAGGGACCAGGGCAGAGGATGTGAGTTGGTGTTTATTGGGGACAGACGTTCAGCTTGAGAAGATGGAAAGTTCTGGAGATGGATCGTGGCAGTGGTTGCACAGCAATGTGAATGTGTTTAATGACACACACCATACACTTAAAAAATGGTTCAGATGGCGAATTCTATGTGATGTATATTTGACGGCAGCCTACTTAGTGTGCCATTGCTGGTTTGAAGGTGGAGGGGCCACGGGAGCAGGGACAGGACATGGGAACCTCAGTCCTACAGCCATGAGGAGTTGACTTGTCAACAGCCTGAATGGTCCTGGAGGCAGACGCTTCCCTGGAGCCTCCAGATAACAGTGCAGCCCACCAAGGCCTGACGTGAGCCTGAGAGACCCCGCACAGGGTGCCCACTGAGCCCACTGGGACCCCTGCCCTGGAGAACTGCGAGATCATAAACGGGTGCTACTTGCAGTCCTTACATCTGTGCCGCTTCTTACGCAGCATGGAAAACCAGCGTGGCTTGTGTCTGGGTGGAGCCCTGCAGGGCATGGACCACCGGGGTCTTGCAGTCTGCCCTGGGCTGCTCCCTCCAGTGTGACCTCCTCTGTGCTTGCGCCCAGCCTGTTCCCACAGAGGGATTTGGTGAAATACCCAAATCTGTTCCCAATGGAGCCTGGCTCTCTGGCTGGGCTTTCACTCCCTCCCCTGCTCACAGCTTGAACTCTCCCATGAGGGCTGACAGTAGGGGTGTCTTCACTTCTGTGGGCAGTCAGGTGTTGGGACAGGGGCTGAGGTACAGAATCCTTGTCCTGAAGCCACTGAAGACGGCCCGAGCATCCTCTTGGACCAATAGCATCTGCTTCGGGGTGAGGATAACGTGCAGGTCTACCCTGGGAGCGTCTCAAGAGGCTGGGCTCCTGGGGCTGGTGGCCACATGCTCTGAGGAGCAAGGGGATCATGAGGCTGTGGCGTAGTGTTCTAGAGGGGACTGGGAGGCCATTGTGGAATGTTCTAGAGGGGATCATGGGGCTGCTGTGGAATGTTCTAGGGAGACCATGGGGCTGTTGCAGAATGTTCTAGAGGGGACTGCGCGGCTGTTGTAGAATGCAGAGGAGCCAGGGACGGGATCTTGGATGGCAAGGAAGAACAAGTGGGTGGGTTAACAGGCATGGCAGGCAGAGACAGGCCAGACTCCGTCAGAGCAGGAGGAACTGGCTGGCCGCGGGTTGGGCCCTCCCTGCCCCCTAAGCCTGAGGAGCTCTGGGGTATTCAAGCACAGAGACCCTGGCCTGGGGCTGTAATCTGAAGGCCTAGAAGCATCCATCTCCAGGTCTTCGTGAGGCCTGGGGGCAAGCAAAGGCGGGGCTCTCCTTTGCAGCCCGTGGGATGCAGTGCTTTGGGTCTGGCAACTCTCCAGGCCTCCCACCCCCCCTGGCACTCAGCCACCCCAAAGCGTTTCCTCTACAGCATCAGCCTGTGGCCTGGCCTGGGGCTTCCTCCCAACAACAGGCAGAGCAGAAGCCTCTGGGGCAGAGCTGGAGGACCCATCTGGAGAAAGTGGGTGCAGGCAGGGGGCCCTACCGTGGGGCCAGGGTGCAGGCAGGGGGCCCTACCGTGGGGCCAGGGTGCAGGCAGGGGGGCCCTACCGT
>NW_022437121.1:866302-866691 GCF_009761245.1 Sapajus apella
GCCAGGGTGCAGGCAGGGGGGCCCTACCGTGGGGCCAGGGTGCAGGCGGGGGCCCTACCGTGGGGCCAGGGTGTATCTGCCCTTGCGATCCAAGCTGCATCCAGAATGGATGGCAAGCCACAGGAAGGAGCTGAGGAGCAAGGCGCACACCTGGGAGGGAGATGTCCACGGCTGCCCCACTGCTCGTAGGGGGGGCGCCCCTCCCCAGGAAGCGTCAGGAGTCTGCTGTGTGGGAGCAGCCCAGCTGCAGAAGGCAGGCACCGCCACCTCGGACCACCCCCTGAGGTCAGGCACCATCACCTCGGACCGCCTCCTGAGGTCAGGCACCGTCACACAGGACCTCCTCCTGAGGTCAGGCACCGTCACACGGGACCGCCTCCTGAGGTCAG
>NW_022437121.1:866701-873853 GCF_009761245.1 Sapajus apella
CAGGCACCGTCACACGGGACCGCCTCCTGAGGTCAGGCACCGTCACATGGGACCGCCTCCTGAGGTCAGGCACCGTTACACCCAACCACCTCCCTGAGGGCGTCAGCCAGGGAGGCCCAAGACTAGAGATGCTGTCCCAGATCCCCCTTCTAACTGAGTTGGTGGCTAGGCAGGCGGAGGGGTAGAAGGTGGGAAGGGGCGGTGAGGGAGGTGAGGGCGTACCGTGAGGGCCAGGCCGATGGTGGTCAGGCTAGAGGTGACCTGCTGGTGTGTCCTCAGGAAGCTCCAGATGCCCTGCAGGCAGTCCTGTGAGAGGGCAGCAGGCATGGCACCCACCCTGACCAGCCCTCTCTGCCTGGGCAAGTGGACTCTTTGGGGCACGGAGCTGCAGCACCTACCCAGGCCAATGCCAGGGCAGCAGGGAGGTGGGGTGCAGCCCATTCCCAGTGAGTTCTAGGGAAAGGCAGCACAAACAGGTGAAGCCCAGTGGGACAGGGCTGGCCTCTGTGGGCACCCGGGCACTGCCCTGGGCCCAGCAGGTGCTGTCTCCCAGCTGTCCTGAGCATCCATGTTGGGCCACACGTTGGCTCCCCTGGGCTGGGCTGCTTCTGACTCACTCTGGGTTCCCAGCGTCCAGCGCCTTGGTGACCAGAGAGGGCACTGGCTGACAGGGAGGGCAGGAAGCCAGCAGGTAGAGGGATATGGGGGCTTCTTGCACTGTCCCAGGATCCTGGTTCCATCCTTGGTTTCCCGTGCCACCCCAGGGCATGGCATCCAGAGGCATCTTTCCAGAAAAGGGAGGTGGCAGGCGTGTCTCTGAGTCCTGGAGACGGTGACAACTGGGGCGGGCTTCGGAGGCTTCCACAGGGTCTCAGGGCTCAGCCTCCTGCCCCTGCAGGCAGCTCTGCCTCCCTCCTGCCCATGGCTGCCCATCTGGATGGCTCTGTGCCCACTGCCTGTGCTGGCTCTTCTGGATCCCCAGGAGGCTTCAAAGTCGGGCCCATGGTTCCTGCCATCCCGGAGTGCTCAAGGCAGTCCCTGTTTTGCAGTCAGGGGCCCTAGGGCCTCTCCTTGGGTGGCACAGGGTTCCCAACTGTCAGTCCTGCCCTTGCTGCTGCTGGTGCCTCTCCAGGGCCATCCCCAGCACTGTGGCTCCACCCCTCGCTAAGCCTCCAGCCATTTGCTCTCCCCTCTGTTTCTTGGAGGGTCGCCAGGCGCCTCCCACCATGAGATAGGGTGGGTCTGTTTCCAGGACAGTAGGGGAGGGAAGCAGGGAGGGGGAGGGCGGGCTGGGGGAGGGTTGCTGGGCACCAGGAGAGGGAGGGGAGGGCCCATCTCTCCCAGGGCCCTGGGAAGGAAGGGCTTCCTGGCCTTGGCCTGCTCTGGCTCTGTTGCTGCTGAAACTTTGGCCACACCCTGGCCTACGCTGACCCTCCAGCCTCGCTTCTCCTCCTCCGAGTGCCCTTCCACTCCTCCTGATGCCCCCTAGGATCCTTGCACCCTTCCCCCTAGACAGAGCAGACCAGGTCTGCCCTGCGGTCCCTTGGCACAGAGCCCTCACGGGTGCACTCCAAGAGGCTTCTGTGGCTGCAGCTGGCCTTGGGAAGCCCCCCAGCTGAAACCGGCTTGAAGGAGTGAACGGCGCACGGGGCCTACACCCAGCTGGGCGGAGGGTCCTGTGTCTATGCCTCCAGTCCAGCCTGGCCACATGACCGGCTTCATGCCCCATGATCCCTCACTAGCCTCCAATCATACCAGAACCTTCCCCGAGCCCCTCGGTGGGCAGGTCCCAAGGGTCTGGGGAGGCCAAGGGCTGGGGTGAGAGGATGTCCCTGGGTCTCGGGGTTGGGCCCCAGGGTGTCCAGCCCCCAAGGGTCTTGCCTGGCCAGCATCCAGGTCCCCCCCTCACCTCTCTTGCTGCCTGTTCTCCCTGACACAGGTCAGCCTCTGTGTTCCCGAGACGGCTGAAAGGAGATCTCTTCCCACAGCACAGAAACTACAAGAACAGATGGGAGGGAGTGGTGTTGTGTTCCTGAGGCCCCAGGAGGCGGACAGCACATATGGGGAAACTGAGGCATCTCAAGGACAAATGACCCAGGTGGGGTCCCCTGCAGCCCAGGGCTGGGGTATTGCAGCTGCTTCTGCTGAGGTGTCCAGCCACTGCACAGCCAGGCCTGGTGAGTGAGGGAGTGCTCTCAAGCTGCAGTGCCTGCCCGCTGGGGGCGGAACACCTGCTGGAGCCAGGCCGGCTTCCCAGCCCTGCTCACAAGGGATCGTGTGTGCTTTCTGTTGTTGTTTTGTTTTGATGTGGAGTCTCGCTCTGTCGTCCAGGCTGGAGTGCAGTGGGGTGACCTCGGCTCACTGCAATCTCCTCCTCCTGGGTTCAAGCGATTCTCCTGCCTCAGCCTCCTGAGTAGCTGGGATTACAGGCATGTACCACCATGATAATTTTTTTGTATTTTTAGTAGAGAGGGGGTTTCACCATGTTGGTCAGGCTGGTCTCGAACACCTGACGTTGTGATCCACCTGCCTCGGCCTCCGAAAGTGCTGGGATTACAGGCGTGAGCCACCGCGCCTGGCCTTTCTTGTTCTGTTTTGTTTTGTTTTTTAAGTAGAGACAAGGTCTCCCTGTGTTGCTCACACTGGTCTTGAACTCCTGGGCTCAAGCAATTTGCCTGCCTCAGCCTCCTCCCAAAGTGCTGTCATTACAGGCGTGAGTCACTATGTTCAGTCCTGTATTTGCTTTAACACTCTTGAAATCCTTCAGTGTTTCCGAATAAGGGGCCCTGCCCTCTCATTTCACACTGGGTCTCCCGAATCTGGTAGGTGACCCTGTCCTGGGCAGACAGAGGATGGGAGTTTTTTGTCCCCAGCCCCCAGCTGTGGCCTGTGTCCTGGAATCCCCTGGTGCCTGGCCAGGCCGCTCGCTGGCCACCCTTTGCCTGTCCTCTGAACTGCAGTCCACACAGAGGCGGACTGCCCTGCCATCCAGCCGTCCCCATGCTCACCGTGTCCTGGATGGCCACCAGCTCCTGCCACCGGACCTGAGATGTGCCTTTCACTGCCTGCTCATACACTAGGTCATAGGTGTCCAGCATGGCATCCTCCACCTGCACCAAGAGATCACAGGGAGGTCCTGGCCCTGGTGGGAGACCCGGAGACAGAGCCCCTCCCCACGACATCCAGAAGGCTGCTGGGCCCTCGGTGCTGAGTGACGTCCCAGCACCGCCCCTCCTTGCCCAGGTGCATCTCCCCAAGAGGGAGCCCAGGTCCCTGGGCAGCCGGTCACTGTGCTTCCCAACTTCAGCAGTGGGGCTTCCACTCAACAGCCATCAGTGTGGCCCTCCTGCCCCCAGAGGTCCTGCAGGATAAAGCAGAGGCCTAGCTCTGTGTTCGCCCCGCTGTGGTCTTGCAAAGTCAGCTCAGGGAAGTGTCCACCCTGCTACTGTGGACCTGGAGGCAGGCAACGGGGCTGGGCCTGGTGGAGAGCCGTGGAGAGGCCCTGTGTCGGGACCTCAGCTCCCGAAAAGCTGGGGGAGTCTAGGTCTTTCCCCAGAATTACTCAGCTGCCTTCCAGAAGGCCGGGCAGGTGGGCGCTGGGTAAGGCTTTGGGCCAGAGACGCCTTGGGGACCTGGCGTCAGATCTGGGTGGACGAGGCCACCGTGGGGCAGGGAGTGGAAAAGGTGGAGGTGACAGGGCCTGGGTGGGTGCTGGCTGGACACTGCCTGTGCTCCACACTCCAACGCCACCTAGACCTTCTGTCTCCACCCTCCTAAGCAAGATACCCTCCCCTACCAAGTTACTCCGTCAAAGACGAACTGGAATCTCGACTCCTACAGGAAGGCTTCTGTGACTGCTCCAGGGGTCGCTAGTCTCATGGCACAGGGCGAGGCCCTCTTTGAGGTCCCTGCCCTGCAATGTCTCCTTCCTGCCTCAGAGGCCCTCAGTTGTCCCCCACATGCCATGCTGACAGCAGGGACACCCTGAGGGGGTGCTCAGCAGCTGCCCCAAAGGGCAGGAGTGGAATGTAAGCCCCAGGCCTGCTCTGGCCACTCATACCTGCCCTCCAGAAAGGAAGGGTGGCTGCCAGCCGTGCTTATCGCACTGGGGCCCGACCTCCGTGGCAGGCCCTGCCAGCAGCCAACTAGGCGGGCAGCAGGCAGTGGAGGGAGGCTCCTGGTCAGCTCTGCCCAAGCCAGGAGGCCCCAACAGGAGCCAGATGGACTTTTGAGGCCAAACTTGGCTCCTGACCCTAATTAATCCCCCCACCGATGGCTAATACAAGTCCGTGAGTCACCCTGACTCAGCCAGTCTCATCCTCCCCTCAGTGCCCCGGCAGGCCACGCCACTGTCGGCCTGGGCGGGGGCCTTGTTCAGCCTCAGCATCTGTGAGTGTGAAATGGGTGGAGTCTGGCCGGGCCATTGTGTCCTTGTGGGTGGAGGTCCTGGGAATGGAGGACTGGAGGCCTGGCCGAGCGGGCTTGGGGTCCACTGGGACCTCCCCTCCTGCTTCCTTCCCAACTCCAACGACTGTCCCCATTGTCAGGCGCCTGCTACGGCCCAGGGAGGACACAGGTGCCTCCGAGGCTCTGAGCAAGGTGTGGTGATTACCGCAGCATGGGTGGGAGTGACAACACCTGTTAGCAGCTGAGGGGCTGCTCTGCCTGGCTCTGCCATGTGGCCCTCCCCACCACCGAGGAGGGAATCCTCAGCGAGGTAGGCCTTCTGCCTCGAAGCCCACAGCCTGGCCCTGGAGGGCCCTGGAGGCCAGGCCGGCCACTCGCCACAGGGCTGGGGCTCCCAGGTGGTGCTTCACTGTCTGCCTCCATTCCACGGTCTGGGGGCTCTGTAGGGGCCTGGGGCCTGGATTTCTCAGGACACCTGGGGGCAGCTGCTCCCTGTCAGGTACCAATGCACTCAGCTCTGTCTTCTGGTGCCCAGGGCGGGGAGAGTGCTTCGGGACAAGGACCGGGAGTGGCAGGACCAGTGCAGAAGTCCTAGCTGCTGGGCCACCCGTCCCGCCGTGCGTTCCTCCAGCCCCTGCCCAGGCTGAGGCCTGAAGTTGGGGGTTTCCCACTGCAGCTTATCCCCATGACCAGATGGTCCCTGGTATCTGCCTGGCTCGATGACCCCATCCTGTGTCTGCTGAAAGTGCTCAGGAAGGTACAGCAGGCCCTGGGCGGCGGGTGGGAGGGATTTGCGGCAGGCCTGTGGACCCGCCACACAGGTCCAGGACTGGCTCTGGCCTGAGCCCGCTGGGCCGCTGGAGGATCCAGGAAGCGGGGTGGCTCCGGGGTGGGGACAGACCTGGACGATGAGGCTGCACCCCCCACTGCCGTACTTAATTGGAGCCTGAATTATTAAAGGGTGCTGGGCCATCCATTTCCCTGGTGCAGACTCATCTCTTGGGCAGGGGAGGGTTGCGGCAAAGTGGCCCCCAGGCCTGGAGAGGGTAATTAATAGCCCTCAAGCTCCAGTTCATCCCTGCAGCCCAGCCTGCGCCTCCTGCCCACACGAGCATCACAGAAAGTGGCTGCCGGGACTCCCTGGGGCAGGGATGGGATGGGGAGGGGCACCCCACTCTCAGCCCTGGGCCAGGGCACATGGCCGACCCCTTTCCTCCTCTGTCCTCTGCCTTCGCATCTGCAGGGCTGCCCCACGAGTTATCCGGACCTTGAGTTCAGGACACCTCAGGGGACCCGTGGGTGGGGGAGTGCAGGGGGAAGGGGGTGGAGGGGCCGGGCTGGTGCCAACAGCCTGGGTCCTTTGGCCTTTGCCACTGTCTGGGCTGCCAGCAGGACCTTGCTGGACAGGAAGCCCAAGGCTGAAGCCCGTTTGGCTCCGGTGGGACCTGAGGGTGGAGGGCAGAAGATGGGATGTACAGCCACCTGTCCTGCTCAGGGCCCAGGCCTTGGCACCAAAGCTACCCTGTCCACACCCAGGACAGCTCCGAGTGTGTCCCATGTCCTGGAAGACCAGGCTGGGCAATGGGGCATGGCAGGGGGCACGCAGGGGAGACAGAGGAGTCTTTGCACACACCCGGCTGCAGCCCCTGGATCTCAGCCCTCCCTTCACAGAGAAGGAAACTGAGGCCCAGGAAGATTAAGTGGCTTGCCCAAGGGGGCCCCAAGAAGCCTGACTTCAAATTCAGAACTCCTTCGCCTAGGCCACCCCCATGCCCACCAGGCCCGACACAGACCATGCCAAAAGTCAAAACCCACTGGGAGAGGCAGATAGGGCCCAGAGGCCAGAGGCCCGGTAGGAAGCCTCAGTCCCCTGTCTGGGGTCAAGCAAGGCCCTGAGAACTGATCCCTGAAGGCCAGCCGGGCCCACGGGCCAGATGAAGGCAATGAGTGTGGGGGTGCTGCCTGGGGCTGGGACAGGCCAGAGGCCAGCCCGGCAGGGGCGTCTATCTTTTTGCACCCCCTTCCCTTCCTTCCCTTCCAGGGGAGCAGGCCCCAGCTGTGTTCCGTACTGTGCCCCCTGCACAGCCCCCTTTCCTCCAGCACTGTGGCCCCTGGGTCAGAGCCATAAACATGGAAGCACTGGGCAAGGGCTGCAGCTGCCCCCGACGAGCCTGGGCACCCTGGCAGCTGTCTTGACCTCGGCCACCCACACTGTGACCCAGACCTCAAATGAACCAGACCCCCTCTCAGTGGACAGGAAACATGAGGCCAAAACACAGACCTGGCCCAGCTCTCTCAACAAGACTACTGGGCCGGTCCTCAAGGCACAGGCCTCTTCTGGGGGCTAAGCCCCTCCGGGAGCTTCTGGGCCTAAGAAGAGTTCATCCAAAATGATGCTGGGGGTAGGTGAACACTTTGGAGCCAGCCATGGGCAGGGAAGGGGAAAGAGGCCTTGGTTCGGGGCCAAGAGCCTTTGTGATAAGCCTGTAGCCCCCTCCAGTCCTGGCACTGCCAGGGTAACCTTGAGCTCCCCCCAACCCTGGAGGGCCTGAGTTCCCCCATCTGCAAACAACATGGAGACCACCACACTCAGGCTGCCACTGCAGCTCCGGCACCTGCACAAAAGATGCCTGCAGAGCCCGGCACCTGCACAACAGACGCCCGCAGAGCCCACCTGCACAACAGACGCCCCGCAGAACCCACCTGCACAACAGACGCCCCCCGGAGCCCACCTGCACAACAGAC
>NW_022437121.1:873863-875378 GCF_009761245.1 Sapajus apella
ACCTGCACAACAGACGCCCCCCGGAGCCCACCTGCACAACAGATGCCTGCAGAGGCCAGCACCTGCACAACAGACGCCCCCCGGAGCTCACCTGCACAACAGATGCCCTTAGAGGCCGGCAACTGCACAACAGACGCCCACAGAGCCTGGCACCTGCACAACAGATGCCCCGCAGAGCCTGGCACCTCCACAGCAGACGCCCTGCAGAACCCACCTGCACAACAGACACCCCGCAGAGCCCGACACCTGCACAACAGACGGCCCGCAGAGCCCAGCACCTGCACAACAGACGCCCCGCAGAACCCGTCACCTGCACAACAGATGCCCCACAGAGCCCAGCACCTCCATAGCAGAGGCCCTGCAGAACCCACCTGCGCAACAGATGCCTGCAGAGGCCGGCACCTGCACAACAGATGCCCCGCAGAGCCCGGCACCTGCACAAGAGACACCTGCAGAGCTCGCCCAGAGGACCTCCCTGCCACCAGCCTTGCAGCTCCCATGGCCAAGCCCATGTTTGGGGGCCCTGGGCAACCTGGCACTGGAATACACAAGGCTACTGGGACTCCAGCAGGGGCTCCAAGACATCACCTCTTGTGACCTGCCAGGCTCTCCCTCCCCTGTTGATGACCCTGCCTGTGACTGTCCTGGGGCTACCCGGGCTGCCCTAGGAGCTCTCACCGGGTCTGGGCTCTCAAGGGGAAGGTAGGGCTGGCTCTGCGACCGAGCTCTTTCTCTGCGAGGCCAGGGATGCCTCCTTCCTCTCCAAGCTGCTGACTTTTCCACAGGGATGCCCTTGGCCCCTGCCCAGGGTCGGCTAGGTCAGCTCCTCCTCCAGGCAGGTCAGCATCCAGGACGGAAGGGTGGTGAGGGGGTGGAGGCTGCGACACCCCAGCCTGTGGGTCTCCAGGCCCCTTCACCATGGCATGTCTGCCCCACCAGGTCTCCATCAGGAGCTTGGGCCCTGGATCACTCTGCTCCTTCTGGTCAGCTCCTAAGGCCAAGCCAGGGCCCTTCCTTCTTCCTCCTCCTCATTCCCTCCCCCAAACCCCAGGGGCATCAGCCCAGGAGGGGGTGGGCTGGGGGGCTTCAAGGAAATGAGACTGGGGCAAGGCTTGGGCACAGCATAGGCCTCTTCCCACCAGGGGGTCCTGAGCCTCGCCCACCTCCAGCCAGTGGCCTCCCTGCAGCCTCAGGCAGAGAGAACCCAGGCTGTGGTCCCCCCACCCCACCCATCAGCACAAGCATGGAAGCTGGGGCGGCCCCCCCACAATTGCTCCCCAGTCCCCAGGGGCCCACTGGCTTGCTGGGGAGCCCTCTGCTGCAGGGTGAGGGCAGCTGTCGCTCACCTGGGTGGGGCTGTGGAGTCTCCAGAAGACCACCTGCACCTGTGCGCAGAATGCCAGGGCGAAGCACAGGAAACCCTGGGGGCAGAACAGGGCTGGTCACTGTGGGGGGCTGGTCACTGTGGGGGCTGGTCACTGTGTGGGGGCTGGTCACTGTGGGGGCGGGTCACTG
>NW_022437121.1:875778-876200 GCF_009761245.1 Sapajus apella
GGGGGGCTGGTCACTGTGGGGGCTGGTCACTGTGGGGGCTGGTCACTGTGGGAGTTGGTCACTGTGGGGGGCTATTACTGTGTGGGGGCGCTGGTTACTGTGGGGGGATGGTCACTGTGGGGGCTGGTCACTGTGTGGGGGCTGGTCACTTGGGGGGCTGGTCACTGTGGGGGCTGGTCACTTGGGGGGCTGGTCACTGTGTGGGGGCTGGTCACTTGGGGGGCTGATCACTGTGGGGGCTGGTCACTTGGGGGGCTGGTCACTGTGAGGGGGTTGGTCACTGTGGGGGCTGGTCACTGTGTGGGGGCTGGTCACTGCAGGTGGCTGGTCACTGTGAGGGGGCTGGTCACTGCAGGTGGCTGGTCACTGTGTGGTGGCTGGTCACTGTGGGGGGCTGGTCACTGTGGGGGCTGGTCACTGTG
>NW_022437121.1:876300-876749 GCF_009761245.1 Sapajus apella
TCACTGTGGGGGCTGGTCACTTGGGGGGCTGGTCACTGTGTGGGGGCTGGTCACTGTGGGGGCTGGTCACTGTGGGGGGCTGATCACTGTGGGGGCTGGTCACTTGGGGGGCTGGTCACTGTGAGGGGGTTGGTCACTGTGGGGGCTGGTCACTGTGTGGGGGCTGGTCACTGCAGGTGGCTGGTCACTGTGAGGGGGCTGGTCACTGCAGGTGGCTGGTCACTGTGTGGTGGCTGGTCACTGTGGGGGGCTGGTCACTGTGGGGGCTGGTCACTGTGGGGGGCTGGTCACTTTGATGGGGCTGGTCACTGTGCGGGGGCTGGTCACTGTGGGGGGCTGGTCACTGTGAGGGGGCTGGTCACTGTGGGGGGCTGGTCACTGTGGTGGGCTGGTCACTGTGATGGGGCTGGTCACTGTGGGGGCTGGTCACTGTGAGGGGGCTGGTCACT
>NW_022437121.1:876759-924377 GCF_009761245.1 Sapajus apella
GCTGGTCACTGTGAGGGGGCTGGTCACTGTGGGGGCTGGTCACTGTGGGCGTTTGGCCATTCACTGTTGGGCCTGGTGGGGCCTGGCAGGTCTGGGCAGAGCATGGGGTGCTTGGCTGAGGTGTGGGTCTGAGCCCTGCTCCCCACTGCCTGAAAGGGAGACCTGGCCTGGCGAGGGCGTGGGCGCTGGGCGCGTGGGTTCCCCAGCACCTTTCCATCCCTCTTCCAGGTGCTTTTTGGGAAAATTTATTCCTCGTTCTACCATTTTGGCCCCCAAGGGCCTGTTGATGGCAGCACTGCACCCCTGGCCAGGAGGAGCAGGGCGCCCCTGGGAAGATGGAGACCCCTGCCCACCAGGGCTGCTTCCTGGGGCTGCGGATCTGGGCAGGGCCAGGCTGAGCCTCCCCTGGGCCTGAGGCTCCTCTGTCTTGCCTTCTGTTCTGAAGCAAGCCTCCCCCAAAAGCCCAGCACCGGCCAGGCTTGGGACAGAGGCGGAGGCTGTCCAGGATGCTGTGGCCTTCGTGCTGGCAGGCGAGCCCGCCTTCCTCACCTCCCTTTCTCTCCATACTCTGCCTGGGTCCCCATGGTCCGGCCAACCACTGTCCCCTCGCTCTCACTGACGCCCCTGCCCCCAGTCGTGGAGTCGGGCGATCTCTGGGGGAAACACCTGCTCCGCAGCCCCCGGCACTCCCCCAGTTATTCTCTCGGTCAGGGCTTCCAGGCTGTTGAGAGCCCCCTTGCAGCAGCGGAGGAAGATGAGAGACCCCTCCCCCGACAGCATCCACATGCCCCCATACAGTTTTGTGGACAGCCGCAGAGGTCACCACAGGGTAAGAACCCTGGGGATGTCCTCTCACTCAGGGCTTGCTCGGCCGCCTTCACCTTCGTGCTGGTGCCCTGAGGACCTGGAGGACCCGGTGGTGAGTCTAGCTGCTGTTTAGGCAGCTTCCGCAGGAATCCTGAGGCCCTGGTGACACACCAGTCCCTCCACCCCAGCAAGCATGTCCCTCAGGCAGCACTGTGCCCGCCTAGGTGATCCACGGGCTAGGGCAGGTTGAGGCTGGGCCCTTTCAACCCGGGAGCTCCATTCAGGGTGATGGCAGGAGCACGGGCACCCTTGGAGTAGAGAGAGACCCACACATGCTGGCAGGCAGGCAGTGATGAGGGGCATGCCAGGGGAAGCTGGGCAAGAGGGGTGTGTGAAGAGCTGGGGTGTCCTGCTGGCCCCAAACACCAGCTGGCGCTGGCAGCTCCCCACGGCCCTCCCACCTGCCCTGGAGGCTGCAAGACCTGATGGGGGACAGCCTGGGAGCTGCCTCCTCCTCCTCTCTGCTCCTCTCCTCCTTCCTCCTCCTCCTCCTCCTCCCTCCACCATCCTCCTCACCTTTTCCCTCCTTTCTCTTTTCTCTTCCTTCCCCCTCCTTCTCTCTCCTCTTCCCTCCTCCCCCTCGCTCTCCCTCATCCCCCTCCCTCCGCCTCCTCTCCCTTCTCCCTCCTTTTCCTCCTCTTTCTTCTCCTTCTTTCTCCCTCCTTCTTCTCTTCCCTCCTTCTTCTGTTCCCTCCTCCTTCCTCATCGTCATCATCCTCCTCCTTGCTGGCTGAGGGCCACCATTCCCATCTGGAAGCTATCACTCAATACTGCCTCCCAGGCTTGAGGCCCTGAGCCAGCCCAGGAGACCAGCATTTTCCAGAAACCATTCCATTCCTCAGGAGAAAGAACATCCACGGCCTTTCTCCTCCCCCCGCCCCGCCAACCCCTGCAGAGAGGATCTTGGGCAGTGGATGGGCCCACCCAGACCTCCCCGAGGCCTTCGCCGTCAGAGGCTGCTGCGTGGTCAGGGCTGCCCTGGCTGTTTTCTTTACCCTCATTCTAAATGGAAATAGACACACAAGCGAATTGAACGTGCTTCCTTGGGCCGTGCTGCCAGCTCTGCTCTCTCAGCCCAGCAAGCTCTTTCATTTCCTGTGCGAGAGGCCAGCTAGAGGAGAGGCCGTAGGGGTGGGGGCCAGCAGGAAGGAGCTTTGGGGGAGAAGCCAGGCGCCCAGAACGTTGGAAAAAAATCTTTACGCTCCCTGCTCCCCATGCCTAGCCCCTTCACCTGTGCTCATGCATGCAGACACACATACAGATGTGCCAGATGCAACTCGCAGCCACCACACCCATACGGCAACAGGGGCAGGCGAAGACCGGCAACAGATACTTGCACACAAGTGCACACACACAAGCACCTGCACATGCACACACTCATGCACACATGTACACACACACAGAAGCACCTGCACCTGCACACACATGCACACACACACACTCATGCACACGACACACACGCAGAGGCACCTGCACACATACTCATGCACACACACACTCATGCACACACGCACACACACACTAATGCACACACATGCACACACATGCACACACACATGCGCACGCACACACCTGCACATGCACACACACACTCATGCACACACACACAGATGCACCTGCACACGCACACAAACTCATGCACATACATGCACAGTCACCTGCACAGGCAAGCACACACATACCATGCACATACACACATGCTCACACAATCATGCACACACTCATGCACACACATGCACACAGACGCACCTGCACATGCACACACACATATGCACACACACACAGAGGCACCTGCACCTGCWCACACATGCACACACACACTCATGCACATGACACACACACAGACACACCTGCACACGCACACTCATGCACACACATGCACACACACACACTCATGCACACACACACAGACGCACCTACACATGCACACAAACTCATGCACACACATGCACAGATGCACCGTCACCTGCACAGGCAAGCACACACACACCATGCACATACACACATGCACACACACTCATGCACACACATGCACACAGACGCACCTGCACATGCACACACATGCACACACGCACACTCATGCACACACGCACACAGAGATGCACCTGCACACGCACACACACTCATGCACATGTACACACACACAGGCACCTGCACCCACACACTCATGCACACTCATGCACGCATACATGTACAAGGCACCTGCACATGCACACACTCATCCACACACTCATGTACACATACACAATCACCTGCACAGGCACAAACGTGCACACACCATGCACACACTCATGTACACACTCGTGCACACTCATACACACAGATACATACACATACAGGCACCTGCACATGCACACACACAGGCACATGCACACACACTCATGCACACACATGTACACACTCATGGGCACACACTTGTGCACACACACTCATGCACACACAGGCACCTGCACATGCACAGACTCATGTACATACACACACACACACACACACAGAGGCACCTGCCCCTGCTCACATACTCATGCACACACTCATGTGCACACACTCATCACACACGCACACACACTCATGCACCCACTCATGCACACTCACACTCATGCACCCACTCATGCACAGACACACATGCACACACAGGCACCTGCTCACACACACATATATATGCACACGCATACACATGGGCTCACGTTCATGCACACACATGCATGCACCTCAATGGGAAAAGTCTCTTGGCTGGGGTCTACCAGTGCCCTGCTGTGGCCATGCTGAGCTCACCATTCAGGCCAGGGCTGAGTGCACTGGGGTTTGGGGTGAGCTGGAGCCCACCCAGCTTGTACTGGAGTGTCCTCAGGACCCCGGCCCAGTGCAAACGTCCAGCTGGGGCCTCCCAGGCTGCTCTACAAGCCTGACCCACATATCAAGTCACCCTGCCTTGAAGCTGGCTGGGGACACAGAACTCAAGCCAGGTGCTCCCTGACCGTCTTGGTTACAGATCAGGGTGATAGGCTGGTTTGTGCACGGGGGACAAGGTGGGGTCGGAAAGGTGGTGACAGAGACGAGCCCCACAGCCCAGCGCTGGCTTCTGCAGGTATGGCCTCAAGCCCAGCACCATGGTGCCCCCTGGTGGACGGTGCTGCGGCCCCAGCACCGGTTCTTTCTGAGCCTCCAGCTCTGACCTGGATCTCTTGGTCTGGCCCTGTTGCCAGCCTTGTCTTCCATCCAGCTGTCCCTTTGCAGGCCACACACCCTCTGGGGGACAGTCTACCTGCCCTGTCATCTCCCCACTGGGGTATCCCATGTGGCCCTGGAGTCAGATAGCACAGGCTGGGGTTTTGGTGCCCGCCCAGGGCCGTGCTGTCCCTGCCCACACTCCTGTGCCCGGGAGCAGGAATCCTGGCTAGTGCTGGAGCTGCTGGCTCCTCCTCTGCTCCCCATGGGCCTGCCCAGGGCTGGCTGGCCCAGGCAGCAGCTCCAGGAGGTGACTCGATTCCTATCCTTGGAGGCGTTTATGAACCAGGGGTCATTCAACAAGCATTGCTGAACTTGGCGGCTGAGCTGAAAACCCTGCCAGCCCTGGGACCCAGGGGGCTCTGCCCTCAGAGACCCCCAGAGTGGTCCAGCTTCACAGGCTACACAGGGAAGCAAAGCCCCAGCGCATACTCTTCATGGCTGGGATGGGGAGATGGGAGGCTAGAGGGAGACGGGGGAGCTCAGGGTGCCAGGGAGGAGCTGCCCCAGATGGGGTAAGGTGAGGGCAGTGGGCCTAGCAGGGGCGAGATGGGTGTGGGGAGGCTGCTGCCAGGTGGGGTCTGGGCTGACCATCGAGGGCTGGCAGGGACCAGGACAGAGCCTATGGGGAGGAGTAGGAATGGGGTGACAGGGGCCACGGCTGTGGGGGTGGGGTAGAAGGGTCTATGGGGCCTCAGGGCTGTGGAGACCCCTCCGGCAGCTGGAAAGGAGGGAGTGCAGCTCAGGAGAACCCAGCTGGAAAGTGTAGCGAGGGGCATTGCTCCTGCCTTGTCTGGCCTCCTCCAAACGGGAAATGGATTGCACCCGGCACCTCCCAGAGCTTGCTGGGCAACAGAACCAGACCCTCCCGGGGACTTTGGAGACAGCTCCCAGAGTGAGAGGAGGGCCCTCTCTCTCTCTCTCTTTCTCTTTCTCTCCCTCTCTCTCTATTTTTCAGATGGAGTTTCATTCTTGTTGCCCAGACTAGAGTGCAGTGGCATGATCTAGACCCACTGCAACCTCCATTTCCTGGGTTCAAGCGATTCTCCTGCCTCAGCCTCCTGAGTAGCTGGGATTACAGGCATCTGCCACCACACCCAGCTAATTTTTGTATTTTTAGTAGAGACAGGGTTTCACCATATTGGCCAGGCTGGTCTCAAACTCCTGACCTCATGGGATCCCACCCGCCTTGGCCTCCCAAAGTGCTGGGATTACAGGCATGAGCCACCCCACCCGGCCAGGCCATCTCTCTCTTTCAGGGCTCCTGTGGGAACCCTTGTTGGGCATGTGGATGACAGGGTGAGGTAGGGCCTGGGGGAGGGGCCTTGGCGATCCAGGTTGGGGGTCTTTGCTGGCCAGCATCCCTGGGGCCTCTGCTTCTGCCTGGACACTCAGGCGAGAGGGTGAGGCATAGCCCTGACAGCCCTTGAAGGGGTCCTGGGGCATCTGGGAACACAGTGAACTCACCCCGGCCATGAGACCCTGGGCCTCCCTCACGGTAGCTGCAGCGCTCAGCACGGCTCCCAGAGTCAGGAGGCCCACCAGGCTCGACCCCACAGACAAGACTGGTTGGGAGGAGAGAGAAGGAGGGTTAGGGGCGCCAAGACAGGCCCTGAGTGCACACAGCCTGGGTCTGAAATCTAACTGGCTTCCAGGGCACCCAGCAACTGGGTCCTAGGGCCGTGTTAACAGACAGAGGGGTGGATGCAGCCTATCTCCTGGGCAGGGAGCTGTGGTCTGAGGCCCCTGCCCAGCTGGAAACCACAAGGAGCGGAGGGGAGGGGAGAAAGGGAAGGGAAGAGGTGGGGAGGGGAGGGGAGAAAGGGGATGGGAGAGGAGGAGAAGGGAGAGGAGAGGAGGGGAGGGGAGGGGAGGAGAGGAGGGGAGGGGAGGGGAGGGGCGAGGTCCGAGGGGGGGGGAGAGGAGGGGAGGGGAGGGGAGGGGAGGGGGGAGGGGAGGGGAGGGAAGAGCAAGGGAGGGGAGTGGAGGGGAGGAGCCGCCATGGGACCTTGGAGTCCAGTCAGGGCCCCATCTGACTTGGGAGTCAGGGGCTGTGCTGGACTTCTGGGGGCTCTGAGTGGGCCCCGGTCTCTCCATCAGACAGGGCCTTGAGGGAAGGAGGAGGGAGGTAGGACTCATTCAGCCTAGGGGACTGCCCCTCCTTCCCTATTTCCCTCTTTGCCCTCCCTGCCTGTGGGGCTATCTTTGAAGCCACATGCTCCCCACCATACCCTAGTGACAAGTGGCCGGAGTAAAGCTGTAATCTTATCAGCCCGGACCTGGACCCGGGCCCCAGGCGTCCTCCTCCAGGGAGGCCCTGGTCCTAGGACTTGGGGAAAAGCAGTGGGTTCTAAGCCAGCAGCCCTGACCTCCTAGGCCTCAGTTTCCCCACATCTGCCCACTGGGCTGCAGCCCTCCTGGGCCTCCTGAGCTCCCGTCTGAGAGTCCTCCACAGGTTCGGCTCCCGCATCCCCTCATGAAAGGCGCCTTCCTCGGCCTCACTCCTGCTCTCTGGATGTTGGACAAGTCACTGCTGAGTCTCTGCAGGGAGGCGTCTGGCTAGAGCAACCCCCACCCCTTCCCCACTCCGTCCCAGGAGCTAAGTGGAACATCAGCCGGTGTGGAGCCCTTTCCGTGGACCTGCTGAGCCCGGCCCCAGGCCAGTCCCAGGTGGTGCCTGCCTGGAATTGAGCCCTGACTGCACAGAGCCAAGTCCTGACCCTGCCCGACATATACCCACACTGTGCCCACGCTCCCGTGGGGCACGAGAGCCAGGCAGGAGCACCGGCTGTCACCCAGACCCCAGGCTCTGTCCTGGGGAGCGAGAACTCCAGGGCAGCCCCTCCCAGCCCCTGACCACTCCTGGTACCTGCCCAGGGCCTGGCACCATTCCGACTGTGAGACCTCACACCCAGCTGGGCTCCCACCAGCCACCCTTGCGCCCCAAGCCCCTCCCGACACAGCCAGGCCTGGATGTCGCTTACCCCATCGGTGCACAGCCTGGTACGGGTTCTTCTCCAGGGACGCTTGGCGGATGACAGCAAAGTGGGCCCCAAAGTAGGTGAGAGCCACCGTGGTGGCCACAGAGAGGCCCAGCAGCTGCGGACAGGGCAGAGTCAGTGTGGCCCCGGAAGGGAGACTCTCAGCCCGGGAGGCAGGGCTGGGGCTCTCTCCAGCTCCCTGGTCCCATGAGAGACAGGCTCAGCTGCAGAGTTTCTCGGGGTCTCTGTGGAATGGTCTCAGGGGACTTCACTGCAGATGCCCCAGCACCCTCTCGGGCACACACACACATGGCCAGACGTGCACACACTCACAGCTCGGCTTCCCCAGGCACCCAGGACCTCCAGTCATTCTGTCTGGGGTGGGAGTGAGCCCCACCTCATGCCAACACCCTCCTGGGCAGGAAGGGGAAAAGATCCCTGGTGCCCGGCAGCCAGTGCCCCTCCAGCCCAGCTCGCCCAGGCCTGGGCCCCCCTCAGGCCTCCTCCAGGCCCTGCACTGCCCCTCAAGAGGAGAGATGGGCTGTCCACAGCGGTCACTGCCTGCCAACTGTCTGCCACCAGAAGCCCCAGGCACATGTCTGCAAGGGCAGGACGGGGACCGTAGGGCTGTTGTTTGTGTGAGGGGAGGGGTAGCCCCAGTGCTGGAGGCCTGGGGAGCAGGCTTCACCCCTGCTCACCCCCACCCACCACCCACTCCTGCCCTATTACCAAGACAAAGAAGCAGGTGACCAGCATCTGGCATTTGGCAACCCTGACTCGACTCCAAGGCCCCATGGCGGTTCCCCTCCTCTTCTCTCCTCCCTTCCTTTTCCCTCCCCTCTCCTCCTCTCCCCTCCTCTTCTGTCCCCTCCCCTCCCTCCTCTCCCTGTGGTTTCCAGCTGGGCAGGGGCCTCAGACCGCAGCTGCTGGCCCCGGAGGTAGGCTGCATCCGCCCTCTGTCTGTCTGTCAACAGGGCCCTAGGACGGAGCTGCTGGGTGCCCCAGAAGAAGGGCAGGCAGGAAAGGGAGGGGCAGTAAGGTCGGCCTCCTCACCCCACCTCACCCTGCTGCTCCCAGCCCGGCCCAAGATGCCAGGGCATTTGCTGACACCTGAGGCCCTTTGAAGCCAGGAGGACACGGCCTCATTTCTGGTGTGGCCACTGAGGACGGCGCTGAGAGCAGAAAGTGACGAGCAGGGCTGAGTGTGGGGTGCGGGGAGACGCGCCCGGAGAGGAAGGGTGAGCTCCCCGAACGGGGGATGTGCAAGTGTGGAGTGGGCCTTGGGGGCATGATCGCTGGAGGAATTTGGAGACGGGTCTTGTTGGAACGCCATTGTGGAGGTGCTCTTAGGAAGCACCATTTGAGATGTCCAGTGACAAGTTTTGAGAAGGTCCTGGTTTTTGATGCCTTCAAAAACCAAATACCCTAAGGTGCGTTTTGTTGCAGAGCCTTCCTGGGGCCACCGGGTAGGCTGCGTCCTCTCTCACAGCCACGCGTGGCCTCCAGGGGGAGGCTTTGACAACCTTGAATTTGTAATTACACAAAGCCATGTAATTACACGTGGGCGGGGCCCTGCTGCAGGCCCCAGTACAGGCAGGGTTTTTGTGGCCTCTGGGCGAGGGTGGGCCTGGAGAGGGTGAAAATGCTCCAGGTGAATCCCCGTGCAGGGACCACTCTGGGCGCTCCAAGGCGGTGCTGACAGGTGCCTCTGCTAGCCCTCCCCACCTCTGCCGTCCCCTTCTGCCGGTGCTGAAATTGCTTCTCCTACATTTGGTTGGGACCTCATGGCGGTGGGGGGAGCCAGACCTGCAGGTGTGGCCACCCAAGTGGCTGTGGGAGGATGGGTGGGCTGCTGCCTGCCAGGAGCTGCTGGGGGAACTGCTCAGACCTCCTCCTCCCTCCCGCTTCGCCCAGCACCCCGCCCCAGACAGCACCCTTGGTAGCTCTGGCCCCCAGGAATTCCCGTCCTGAGTCTGAGGGGCTTGTGTGGGCCTCAGATGCCTGGCATCCATAGCATCACTTTAGCTGGAGGTCCAGGTGTGGCTCAGGCTGGGGTGCAGGTATGAATCCAGGGGTGGCAGCAAGTGTGAAGGGACCAGATCCAGGGTCAGGAGGCCCCCGGACTGTGCAAGTGGCCAGCTCGGCCTGTCCCGGGAAGCTGCTCTGGGCTATGTCCAGCCCATCCCTGGAATTGTCCTCTGTCCTTGGCCGCCCTGGATCCTGTGGGCGGGCCTGGAACACCACGCCCTCCTGGGGTGCCTCTTTGCCAGGTCTGAAGAATTTTGGAGCAGGGTGGTCCTGGGCTCTTGACCCACCCTGGTGGGCACCTTCTCACACCAGCATTGTGCCCAGGTGGCCTCACTAGTCATCTCAAAGTGGCATCAAACCTCCCATCTGGTGGACAGAATCCCCAGGCTGGCCCTCCAGAGACCAGGTCTGACCACAGCCCCCCTCCCTGTGCCCACCAGTGGGGGCAGGGAGCCGGCGGAACCCCCGTGCCCTTTGCTGACCACACCTGCCCACCCTGATACCCCCTCTGCAAGAATAAGTGGCTTGTTGAGGGGAAGCCACTGTGCAGGCTGCTGCCAGCCTTCACACACCCCTAGCCACCTGCTCTAGAGGTGGTGCTGCCGCTTGGAGCCTGAGAGGCCCCTAGAGCAACTGGTTCAGCCCCAAGGGGCTGATCCAGGAGGACAGCTGCCCCCCACCCCCCCGCCTCACCAAGGAGCCTGTTCTAAGGGCGGGGCCGCACTGCAAGCCCGCCTAGGGGTCCCTTGCTTTATTTCCAGGGAAGAGATCGGGGGTGGATGCGTGTGCAGAAGTGGATGTGTAGGAGTGGATGTGTGTGCAGGAGTGGATGTGTGTGATGTGTGTGCAGGAGTGGATGTGTGTGCAGGAGTGGATGTGTGTGTAGGAGTGGATGCGTGTGATGTGTGTGCAGGAGTGGATGCGTGTGATGTGTGTGCAGGAGTGGATGTGTGTGCAGGAGTGGATGTGTGTGTAGGAGTGGATGCGTGTGATGTATGTGCAGGAGTGGATGTGTGTGTAGGAGTGGATGCGTGTGATGTGTGTGCAGGAGTGGATGTGTGTGTAGGAGTGGATGCGTGTGATGTGTGTGCAGGAGTGGATGTGGATGCGTGTGCAGGAGTGGATGTGTATGCAGGAGTGGATGTGTGTGCAGGCGTGGGTATGTGTGCAGGAATGTGTGACAGTGTTTACCTTCCATACTTCCTTTTTCCTCTCTCCTTCCTGTGAACTCCTGGTTCCCAGGTGCCCCGCTTGCTCCACAACATCCTTACCCACCAGAAGGCCCCTGGCTCTGCAATGCCACCTGCAGCTGCCCAGCCCTCCACCCATGGGGCCCTTGTTCCACCTGCCACCGCTCATGAAACTGGATCACTCAGCTCTTCACTGGCTCGCCTGTGGCTACTGCCTCAGTTTACCTGTGCAGTTGTCCCTGGCTATCTGGCTGGGTAGGACTTGCGCTTAGAAGCAGTCTGCTCCCTGTGTCCTAAGGCCAGGGAAACTGTGTCCTAAGGCCAGGAGGTGGCAGCCTCTGCCCTCCCGAGACAGGGACCTGTGAGCAGCCTGGCTCTGTGGCTTGGAGCCTGGGGGTCCCCTGACCTGTCTGTGAGCACTGCCCCTCCCATCAGGGAGGCACTCAAGAGCTTCCCACCTGTGTCACAGGGAGTGGGGCCTGGAGCCTGAAGAGACCTGTGGGGGCCACATGAGCACCTGAATTCAGCTCCTCTCTGTCCTTTCCCTTGATTCTGAAATTGTCCCCACAGCGCAGGTGCACCAAGGGAGCTGCCTTTGCAGCCTGTCCTGAGCCCAGGGAGGAGAAGGGCGGCTCCCCTTCCTGATCGCCCTAGGCCTAGGTCAACTGGGTGGGCCCAAAGGGACTTCTGAACCCCCACTGCCCAGGCAGCCCCCTTTCCCTAGATGCCCCATGGCCTGTCCCCTGAGAGCCAAGCCAAGCCCATATTCAAACAGGGCTCTGGGGTCTGGGTGCTGCCCTGCTCCCAACCAGGGAGGTTCTGGGCACGGTTGCCTGGACCTTCCCTCCCAGTGCCATGGACTGCTGCCCCCGCTGCCCAACCCCAGAGGGCAGTGATGGGCACCGTGCTTTTCCCTGCCCCATCCTGGGAGCCTAGGCCTTGCCCTCAGTAGAGGCAGATGGGACCCAGGGATGGCTGCCCCTGCATAGACATGGCTGCCTCCCAGGGGAATCTAAGGGACCCAACACCTGCGTCACAGATGCAAGGGACAGACTGTAGGTGAGGCAACTCCATCCACATCCACGCTGAGCCACGCACTAGCATGTGGGGCTGGGCACCACCAAGCCTGCTGTCCCGCCTGGGCCACCCCAGCCTGGGCTTAGACTCAGCACCCCGTGGGGGTGGAGGAGTGGGGCAGGGGAAGGAGGTGCCCGGGGCAAAAGCCGGATGTCTTCAGAGTGACCCTCTGGGGCTAGGCAGGGCTGGGGACGGGGGAAAGGCCTGCTGGCAGAAAAGCGCGCACCGGCCCCTCTGCCGAATGGTCCCCACACTCCCTGTGCAGACGCGGCAGGCTGCAGGGCAGAAGCTTCCAGCCCATTCCTGGTGGCCAGCGTGCTTTACTTGGTCCTTGATGAAGAGAATCGTTCTGACAGGCGGCTGCGGTGAGCTCCTGGTACCTTCGAAGCTTCGGCGTTGCCTCTCCAGGAACCTAGACATGAACACTCGTCCCCATTCAGGCCAGACTCCGAGGCTCAAGGGTCAAGGCCCAGGCCCGTTGCCAGGATGCCCTCTCTCTGGGACAGGTGTAAGGCCCCTTGGGAGGGGTGTGCAGTTGCAGAGGATCTTTAAGCAGGGTGAGGAATAGGGAGGAGAAGGCTTTGGGAGGCTACAGCCCATGCTCTCTGGGTCACCAGTTGCCAGCCGTGTACCCCTCCCCCACTTTGGGGAGAGGCCAAGGACCCCAGGATGGGAGGGAACGTGCAGTGCGGGCTCACCCAGAGCTGCCCAGCCTGAGGGTCCCTCCCATGGGGACTGCACCCCTACATCTGCTGGGGTAGCCTCTGCTTAGGGTGGTTTCAGGTGAGTTCTGATACGTCAAACACCACCATCAGGACCAGGGCAGACAAAAGAAAAGTGAGCTGATCGGAGTGTCCCAGTTGGGGGCTCACAGCCTTGAAGGAGGGCAGGGCACAGCCCAACGGGGTTGGCCGCGAGGCCCTGGGCCTGTGGCTGAGGTTGCATCTGGCATTGGCAGCGATTGGAACAGGCCGGCCCACGGAGCCCTGTGGCCTTCGCCAGTGGCTCATGGTGCCACAGGAACTGGAGCAATGGGTGGCCTCCCTCGTCCAGTGTCTGAGTCAAGGAGGACTGGGTCCTTCCCCTAGGAAGGACCCTGCTCTACTCCTGCAATTTACATTGTTCCTGTTTCCCCCAATCTCCCCCCAGGGACCTACGGCCATTTGCTGGGGTGGCTAGTTTGGAAAGGGGGATCATCAGACTCAGAGGGATAACTGGACACTGGCTCAAACCTGCCACCCACTCCTGGGGACACAAACATCCCTTAGATCTAATAGTCAGAGGAGGGGCATGTGGAGGCCAGGTTGCCCACGGAGTTCTAGCTCAGGTCCAACTCTTGGTGGGTGCAGACATTACTTCCCCAGCCTGTGACGGGTCAGTAAACAGATATGTGGCAGCCAACAGAGCCCTCACATTTGTCCGCTGACCTGGGGGGTGGAGGCTACTATGGTGGGAAAGGCGAAGTGGAAGCCATTGGGGTGGGAAAATCGTCAGTCAAAAGCAATCTGCAGCCCTGCAGGGACCACAGAGGTCAGCGCTGCCACTGAGGACTTGGAAGACGCTGGGCGGCGACCCCACCACAGCCCCATTCCACTTGTCTAAGTGGTTTGTGCAGAAGACGGGGGGCTCCTGGAGAAAGAAGGACAGTGAATTCTGGTAAACTTAACCAGGACTCCAGCTGCAGCTGCTGTTTCAGATGTGACTGCTGATCGCCGGGGGAAATCAAAGCATCCCCAGACACCTGGTGTACAATCACTGATCTGGCGGAAGCTTTGATTTTTAAAAGAGATTTTAAGTCTTAGAGCAGTTTGAGGTTTACAGAGAAATTGAGCAGATTTGAGATTTCTTATAAAGTACCTCTCCCTACACAGTTTCCCTATCATCAATATCTTGAATTAGTGTTTACATCTTTACAACTGATGAGCCAATATTGATCCAGTCATTGATCAGGTTACATGAGGGTTCCCTCTTGGTGTTGTACATTCTGTGGGTTTCGGCAAATGCATAATGGCATGTGTCCACTATTATAGTGTCACGCAGAATTATTTCACTGCCCTAAAATCTGTCTGTGCTCCATTAATTCTTCCCTCCCTCCCCACTAACTCCGGGAAAACCGCTGATCTTTTGACTGTCTGCAAAGTTCTGCCTTTTCCAAAATGTCACATAGTGGGAAATTATACAATCCGAAAAGGCAGGGAGACTTCTTCAGATTGGCTGCTTTCACTTAGCGACATACACTTAAGGTTCCTCCACATCTTTTCATGGCATGATAGCTCATTTCTCTTTATCACTGAATAATATTCCATTGCTTGCATATACTAGAATTTGTTTATCCATTCACCTATTGAAGAACTTCCTGGTTGCTTCCAAGTTTTGACGATTATAAATAAAGTTGTACAAACATGAATGTGAAGGTTCTTGGGTGGACGCACGTTTTTAGTTTATTTGGGTAAACACCTAAGGCTGGGTTGTATGGTAAGACTGTTTGCCTTTGTAAGAAACGACCATTAATTAGGTCATTCCCACATGGATCAGGATATCACATCTGAGCTGCCTCCAAGATCCAAAGACACCCACGAGGCAGTGTGCTTCCCAGATGGCTGGATTGTATGGTAAGACCATGTCTGGCTTTGTAAGAAACCACCAAACTGTCTTCCGAAATGGCTGTCTCATGTTGCATTTCCACCAGCTATGACAGAGTTCCTGTTGCCCTATGCTCTTGCCACCATTTGGGGATGTCAGTGTTTTGGATTTTGGCCATTCTTATCGGCAGCTCATTGTTGTTTTAATGTGCAATACTCTAAAAATCTCTTTTTATCAGCCTATTTGCCATCTGTATACCTTCTTCGGTGAGGTGTCTGTTCATAACTTTTCCTATTTTTACATTCAGTTGTTTGTTTTTTGTTGTTGAGTTTAAGAGTTCTTTGACTACTTTGGAGGCAAGTCCTTTATTAGAGATGTGTTTTGCAAAGATTTTTCTCCCAGTCTGTGGCTTGTCCTTTCATTCTTTGAACAGTGTCTTTTGCAAAGTAGAGCCCTTTATGTTAATGAAGTCCAGCCTATCAGCCATGATCCAGTGAATGCTTTTGATTCCTTGATACCTCTGAGTAAAGGCCACAAAAAGCTGGTTGCTTTTAGCTGGTAAGGGCAGCAATACACGTGCACGGTCCTGTTCTGGGGTAGAGTATACCAGCTCTGTGTCATAATCCAGCCCACAGCGACTTTGACCAGCTTTCCCTTCCACAGCCATCGGCTGGCCCATCACACTGATGATGGCAACTGATCGTGGTGCAGAACTTGTGAGCAAATGTGGTGAGCAGAACTGGCATTGAATCAAGGACAACGTGATAACACGGTGTGTGCTGGGAGGTGGGGAATGAATCCCACGGAAATCGGGGCGGGGGCCTGACCCTTTGATGAAACTGCTGGGGGTCCAGTGGTCTGGGGCATGCTATGATTTACCTCTGGTCCTTCCTTCTACCTAAGAGGAAGCACGGTGCCTCATGGGTGTCTTTGGATCTTGGAGGCGGCTCAGTTGTGATATCCTGACCCATGTAGGAATGGCCTAAAATGCTGTCTGCTTTCTGTGAGTCCCAGAACAAGAGAAGGCTCTGCCGCAAGTGGAAATGAAAGCTGCTGAGCCACTGGAGCCACGCGACCAGCAGATGCCACAGCATTGGAGGTGTCTGTGGCAGATAAGCATGCTGTGTGGGGGCCGTGGCAGGCTCCTGCAGGTGAAGCCCAACCCAGGGTCCTTAGGATTTTGGAGTCAAGCTCTGCTATCCTCTGTGGACAACTCTGTGGATTGCGTCCAGGCATCCATAGAGACTGGACACATAACTGCAGGCCACCAAGTCACCATGTGGCTGGAACTGTACATCATGAGTGGGATGTTGCTGGACCCAGCGAACATGGAGTTGGGTGTGCACAGCTGTGTTCTGTGTTCTGTCAAGTGGAAGTAGCATATACAACCCCGGGCTCAGGCAGGCCCTGAAGGCGCGACCAAGTTACATGAAAAAGTGGCTCCATTAACCATGGTCCTGACTCCTGCCATTCCGTGGTCATTCTCCCAGCCAGCACCTGTGGCTTCCTGGGAAGCTCCCTGCAGCTTGATCATTGCAGAAGAACAAGTCCGGTCCCAGCTTACAGATGCTTCTGCGGGACACACACGGATGGCCACAGAGCTCAGCCCCGCTGAGCACCAATGGCGAAGGGAAGCGCTCCCAGCGGGCAGAACTCTCAGCAGGGTCCCTGGCTTTCCCTGTCCCTGGAAGGAGAGGTCAGAGCTGCCGGTCCCACTCACTCGTGATCAGTTTTGCTCCTAGCTTGGTCAGATAGATGGTCAGGGACTTGGAAGGAACACATTTGGGAAAATGGTAGCAGGAGGTGTGGGAAGTGGTGTGTGGTTAGAGCTCTCTGAAGGGCAGAGCGTGAAGATCCTTGGAGCCCATGTGATGTCTGACAAAGAGCAACCGCCTCAGCCGAGGAGAAGCTCAGCGACCAGGTAGACAAGAGGGCCCTTTCTTCGGCCGTAGTCAGGCTCCTTCCCCAGCCACCCCATCATTGCCAGCGGGCTGATGAAGACAGGAACTGTGGCAGCAGGGATGGAGGTCACGCATGGGCTTGGCCCAGGGACTCGACTCACCAAGACCCATCTGCTAAATGCCCGCCTGCAAAAGCAGAGACAGAGACAGGCGTTGGCCTCAATATCGCAGGTATCTGCCAGCTTCCAGGTGGGGTGGATGACATGAGACAGCTGCCGGCATGGAACAGGAGCCACCGCGCTTTCGTTGGGACAGTGGCTTGCCCTGCACGGACACTGCACTTTCCTTGAGATAGAGGCTTGCTCTCTAGGAGGGCTGGACCGGCTCTCCTTGCCCACAGTGCTTTTGCCAAAACCACCCGTGGACTCTGGAGTGCCTCATTCAGCATTCTCACCATTCTGCTTAAGGAACTCGCCACAGTTAGTGCAGTGGGGTAAAGGCCCCATGCTCGTGACCCTGGAGGACTTCTGTGATCCCCCTCCCCCCGAAGTAGCTGAACAGGACTGTGGAATGGCCTTCGGGAGATTCATGTGACACCCGCCGAGTGGGGTGCTTTGCAGAGCCGGCCGTGTCCCCCAGGAGGTGGACCAGGCTCTGGAGCGGCTTCTCCTGCAGCCCAGACCTCACAGTTCTGGGAGTCAAGAAGGAGAAGTGGCAACGGTTTCTCTTTCACCCTCTTAAAATTCTACTGGTGACACGTTTGTCCCCACAACTCTAGGTCCTCCTGGTGTAGAAGTCTGAGTGCTCAGGGAGGAGGGTTTCCCGCAGAGGCACTGCTGTGGCTCCACTAGCCTGGAAGATGAGATTGCACAGCCCATTTTGGATCCTCACTCTGGAGAATCAACAGGTAAAGAAGGCGGTTACGGCCCGGGCCAGGGCGCTGATCTTATCAGGGGAGCTGGCTGGCCGTGGTTGCACAGGAAGGTGAGGAGGAGCACGTCTGGAATGCGGAGGGTCCCCTGCAGCGCGTCTTCAGGATCCCATGGCCTGTGATTAAAATCATGGAAAACCATTGCTCCCGATCCAAGCAGAGCCAGTCACGGCCCAGGCTCTCCAGGAATGAAGGCTGAGGTCATCCCACCAGGCAAAGAGCCACAGCAGCTGAGTGCTTGTAGAGGCAAAGGCTACGCGGGAGACGGTGGCAGAAACGCGAGTTCCCGCGGCATGGCCTACAATAGTTGTAGGGATTTCTTTCTTATTTTGATCCGAGTGTGTTGGGTAGGACCACATTAACCACTGTTTCTTCTCCTTTTCCATTCCTTACCACTTCATATGGTACTATTGTATGAAGTGTACATTTAATAGTAGTTGACATTTAATTATGTTAAACATCTCAGTGTTTAAATTTTAGGATATCAGGCTGGGCGCGGTGGCTCATGCCTGTAATCCTAGCACTTTCGGAGGTCGAGGAAGGTGGATCACCTGAGGTCAAGAGTTCGAGACCAGCCTGGCCAATATGGTGACACCCAGTCTCTACTAAAAATACAAACATTAGCCAGGCGTGGTGGGACATGCCTGCAATCCCAGCTACATGGGATGCTGAGGCAGGAGAATCGCTTGAACCCAGGAGGTGGAGGTTGCAGTGAGCCGAGTTTGTGTCACTGCCCTCCAGCCCATGCAACAGAGACAGACTTTGTCTCAAAAAAAAAAAAAAAAATTAGGATATCCAAGGGGAAATGGGATTCAGCTGGAAGGAGAAGGAGCACCACCCAGAGACGGATCAGGGTCAGGGCCCTCCTCTTCTCTCGGGGAGAGGGGAGCACGTTTTTCTCTTGTTCAGGCTTGGCCGCATCTTGTTAGGTGGAAGAGGGATTGACTTTGTCTTTATTTGGAAGTTAAATAGGATTAAAAATTGTGGGTGGGGAATCGAAGGACCCCACATGTATGAAATGTGCAGAACGTGCAACTCCTGGAGATGGGCAAGGGGTCAGTGTTTGCCAGAGGCTGGGGCGAGGGGGGCGACTGTTGTGAGCAGGGGGTTGTTTGGGGGTGCTGTGGGTATTCTAAGTTCAGACAGTGGTGAGGGAGGCAAGTCTCTGTGAATACCCTAAAAGCCCCTGAATGTACAGTTAAAAGAGTGCATTTTATAGTATGTGAATTATATTTCAACAAAACTGCGTCAGAAACAGGAGTGCAGGTGGAAGCCCATGGGCAGGATTGGCACGGTGTCGCCCTAGCTGAGTGTGACGTGCGCCTTCCAGGACGTGCGGAGCTGCCTGGTTAGGGTAGGGAGAGACACACGTGGCCTGAGCCAGCTCTGGGTGGTGAGGGATGTGGTGGACACCCTCTTTATAAGCCTGGAAGTTTGCTCAAGGCACCAGGGCCCTTGCTGCTCGGCTGGGCCCAGGCGGCAGCAGCGTCTGCATCCTCCTGGGAGTCTGGGCCCCAGCCGGCTGCCTGCCCTGTTGCCAGCGTGGACGAAGTGGCATCCTGGATTCCATGTCATTCCTGAGTCCTCTGACTCTCAGGAGTCACCAGTGAGTTCTACGCTCCTGGGTCTAGCAGGCCCCCTCTGTCCTCGTTCCAGCCCTCCAGGCAGGAAAGCTAGGGGGTCCTCACGTCTTCCTTCAGCCGGTTGCTGACTGTGTTGCTCCTTCTCCGCCTCTCCCCAACTCTGCCCACTCCCCCAGTGGAGGAAACGGGCTCCTCCTGCCTTTTCTCTTTTCTCTCCCGCTTCTTGTATGGTCCCTCAGTGCCCACAGACTGCAGGGGACCCTCCAGCCCAGCCCTTCCCGTGAGTTCCTCAGCAAAATTCTATGGGTCCTGCCGCTCTGTGCTCTAGGGCTCACTCCACCGCTCTTTCATTTGTTAACTTTTCATTTCAAGCCCTGCCCTGGTATTCCAATGGTGGCTTTCCATCTCCATGAGGATAATTCCCAGATACCCAAGACCCCACAGACCCTCCCAGGAACCCTGGGTTCCGGCAGCCCTGCCCCCCAGGGCCAGCCTCCCTTCTCATTTCAGACAAGAGCCCAGCAGCCACTGGGGCTGACTCCCCACCCCACTCCCACGAGCAGTACTATGCTTTCTCCAGGCTGCTTCTCCTTAGAAACAGTATGGTACAGTTGGCATAACACAAAACTGACCATCTTACCCATTTTCAACCACGGTTCAGTGGCATTAAGCACATTCACGCTGTCGTGCAGCTGTCACCCTTCATCCCAGAACTCTCTCGTCTTCCCAAACTGAAACTCTGTCGCCATTGCACACTCACTCCCCATCCCCTTCCCCTGGCCCTGGCACCCACCATTCACTTTCTGTCGCTACAGATTCGACCACTCTAGGGACCTTCTACCCGTGGAATCACACAGGATTTGTCCTTTTGTGACCGGCTTCTTTCACTGAGCCCAGTGTCCAGATTGGCCCTCAGGTCTGCACCTCTGTCCTGGAGCCCATGCAGGCCGCTGGTGCCTGCTGCTCGTCTGCCCACAATAGCCCCCTCGCTGGACTCAGAGGTCCCATCCCCACCCCATCTAATCTGTCCACACAGTAGGCAGCGTGACCATCTTAAAACTGGCACTGGCTGCCAGAATGTGCACCTTGCCCAGGCTTCCGTCCCCAAAATCAGTGCTGGAGACGCTTCAGAATCTAGAGGGAGAAACAAACAGCCTTATGGAAAAATCAACAATGTGGTAAGTCACTAAGAATACTGCAGGCTGTGGTTGAGCTGGTGCGCATGTGCACGTGTGTATATGTTGTATGTGTTGTGCATGTGTGTGCATACCCATGTGTTTGCCAGTGTGTGCGTGTGTGGGTACACGTGTGTGCATGAGTGGTGTGCTCTGTCTGTGCATGCATGCGTGTGTGTGTGTGCACACGTGTGTGTGGTGTTGGGAGCTGCAGCCTGGGGAGGGGACAGCTAGAGGTAGTGACAAGAGCAGCAGGTGGAGGCGGGCTTGTCTCTTCCCAAGTTGCCCTGAGGGAGTCATCGCTGGCCCCTTCACTGCGCAATCAGAAGCAATGGCCTGGACAGTGGGGAGAACAGCAGGGCAGAGTGAAACCTTACGTAGGGGAAGGGGGCGGATGGAAACAGGTGCAGGTCTGTCCGCTGGCTCCAAGCAGTTCCTCCTTTACCCTTCTGCTCTGGTCTCAGGGCTGAAGGTGGCCACACAGGCAGTGGCCTCCTCCCAAAACGATTTTTTTTCTAGGTCACCCCACCTCTCTTTCATTTGTTAGCTTTTTGTTTCGATATCATTTCCAACGTACGGAAAAGTTTCACGAATAGCACAAAGGACTCCCATATCTCTGCCTATTCTCCAACTGCGAGGACCCTGCCACCATTGCTTTACCACCCTCTTCCTACTAACCGACCTTCTTACACGCGGGGCGCCTCTAAAACAGCTGTTCCGGTCCTTGTCCGTCCACAGCAGCACCTCTGGACCTTCTGCACCTGCCTCCGCCCACTGGTTTTCTCCTGGTTCCGGGTCACATTTTCCTGTTCCTCTGAATGCCCGGCCATATTTTTCTTGCGAACATTGCATGGTCAGGTGCCAGATTTGGTTGTATTCCTTTAATGGGTGTTGGATTTTGTTCTGGCATCTGTGAATTCCTGATACCCACGTGATCTTCGGAGCTTTGCTTCTAAGCTTTGTATGGTAAATCCAGAGCTGCCTTTAGTCCAGGGTTGGTTCAGAGTCAGCACTCAAGAGAGGCTGTCCTGAGGACCCTTCCTGACATTCGACGTATTACACACTTTGGTGGGAACACACACTGTCTCCAGACCTGTGTGAGCTGAGCTACGGGGGTTCCTTCTCCAGCCTCAGGTGGCTTCTCTTCATGCGTGGATCCGTATTCAGCCATAGACCTGAGGGTCTCTGCAGCTCCCTGGAGCTCTCTCTGTTTCTCTGTGTATCTCTGTCTCTCTTTGTCCATCTCTCCCTCTCTGTTCCCCTGCTTCTCCCTCTCCATCTCTTCTCCCTCTCTTCCCCCCTTCCTCTCCCTCTCTCTCTCCCTTTCTATATATCTCTGCCTCTGTCTCTCTTTTCCTCTTTCTCTTTCCCCCACCCCCTCTTCAAAGATCTGCCCTGAAATTCTAGTTGCCTCATCTTCCCTGAGCTCTGACTTCTGTCTCTTCACCTCAGTGAGACCCGGGGCTCAGCCTGGAGACTCTCGGTCACCCGCAAGATCACCAGGTTCCCCTGGCTGCTTTCACGTCCTTCACAGATCACCCACTGGGCGTCGTCCAGCGTTGGAGAACTTGCTTCACACACTGTGTTACTGCATCCTGGTTGCTGGTTGTGTGCAGTGAAGGCCCCATACAGTCCTAACTGCTCCATCACGGCCCAAAGAGAAAGAAAGACCCGGCCACGTGAAGTTGGAGCACCGTTAACGTTGTAGCTAGCAGGTGTCTCCAATGTCAAGTTGATGTTCTGTGCTTTGTACTTTCTATTTTGCGGGGAGGAACTTGATGCTGCGTAACTTCCTGTTGCTTCTTAGACTTTTACTCACTGGTTTTAACACCAGTTGAGGATTTGTGCCTAAATAATTACTGTGCTGGTTGCCAAGTGACACTTTTCTAATCCCATCCTTCCTTCCGTATGTATTAGTTGGGAGGGGAAGGGAGGGATAAATATGTTTTAAGTACTAAAGGAAAGGGGAAGGGAAGGGAAGAGGAACCTTCCATGGCCTGGGATGGCCCAGCCAGGGCCAGGCTCTGGGTCCTCCCCCGACGCACTGCCAGGCAGGGTCACTGTCACTTCAGAAGGAACCTGAACTCGTGGGCACACATGCGAGAACGAAGAGGCAGCAATCTGATAATTGTATTGCATACAAAGAAAAACTGCTGAAAATATGGACTGTGAGGCTGAAGCAATCCTGGTAGAAACTCAAAAACATGGCCGGTGCATTGATTCACGCCTGTACTCCCAGCATTTTGGGAGGCTGAGGTGAGTGCATCCCTTGAACCAAGGAGTTCAAGACCAGCCTGGGTAACATGGCAAGATTCCACCTCTTCAAAATGCACAAACAATGGCCGGTCCTGGTGGTTTGTTCCTGTTGTCCCAGCTACTTGGGAGGCTGAGGCTGGAGGATTGCTGGAGTCCAGGAGGCTGAGGCTGGCTGAGCCCTGATTGTGCCACTGCACTCCAGCCTTGAAAAAAAAAAAACCCTCAAAAATGTAAGGGAAGGTGCTGGTACAGTATGAAATGGGATGAGAAGGCATATAAAAGGAGCCAGCGGGAAATACTTGGTGTGAAGAATATACCAGTTCAACAGTGAACGAGGCAAGTAATAGCATGGGTGCGGCTAAGAAATGTGTGAGATGAAATATCAACAGGCGGAATTGTTCTAGAAGGTTCGGGAGCAATAATGAGATAAAAATGTAAAAGGAAAGCTGAGACATGTGGGGAGGAAAGGAGAAATGAGTGGATTGGCTAGGAGGAGTCCCAGAAGGCAGAGGAAAAGAGAGGCGAGGTATTTAAAGAAATAATGAAAATAAATATCCCAGAATTAAAGAAACCGACACAAGGGCTCTCAACAGGCCAACGAGGACGGATAAGAAAGAACCCACATGCCTTACGGTGAAATTTTAAAATATCAAAGTCCTAAATCGTCCCATAGAAAATCAGCAGAATTGCCTGAAAGAGCAAGAAAGAATCACATCATTCGTCTTAAGAGTGATACTGGATGTGAGAAGACAAAGGAGTAAAATTTCAAAGGCATGTATAAAATTTGTATACAGGATTTTATGGGCATGACTATTGTTTAAACGCATCAGGGAGATGAGAATACTCTTAGGCATGCCACGCCTCAGAGAATATTAGGAATATTTGCCACAGAAACACTCATTTTGCAAAGGCTCAGACCTGACTGATCTATTCACGGATTTCTACGCTTCAATCTTGGTGTCAGAGTAAGGTCATGGAGTATTCCCCACCCCCCAGCTAAGATGCGGATTGGGGTTGCACTGGATCCTTACATTCATGTACGGGGGTGTGACATCTTTGTAATATTAAGCCATCCCCATATGAAGTGTCTTCCTGTACCCTCTGAATAAGCCTACCAAGATCCTCAGTTGGGTATAGCGTTTCCACAGTGATGTCTGGCATATGACTGTTACGTGTCAACTTTGAAAAGAACAAAAAGAGAGGAATTTGCTCTGTCTGATATTAAGACATATGATGAAGCCTGATATGAAAATCCCACGGGATTGGCACAAGAGCAAAGTTAGACCAAAGACAGAGGGTAGAGAGTTTGGAGGCAGACTCGTGTATACACATATTCCATGCTTACAACTGTCCATTTAGGCTGAGTGCAGTGGCTCACATGTCTGTAATGACAGTGCTTTGGGAGGCTGAGGCAGGAGGATACCTTGAGGCCAGGAGTCTGAGGCCACAGAGAGCTATAATCATACCACTGCACTCCAGCCTGGGCAACACAGTGAGATTCTGTCTCTGAACATATGATATATATGTATTATTTGTATTATATATGTATATACATTATATACAGATATACATACATTCATGACCACCCTTCTGTGAAAGAAAAAACAAACAAAAATATTTCCACTACTTTTAATGTGAAAAACTATGATATGTTCCATGCCAACCTGATACCTCTCAGATTTTCACAGATAAAACGTTGATTGAAGAAGGAAAATAAATTTGTATGAGGAATTAAGAATCACGGATCTTAAAATCAGTTTGCCAATTTCTACAAAGAAGGCTTCTGATATTTTGATTGGAATTGTGTTGAATTCGTAGATTAATTTGAGGAAAATTGACATCTTAATACTAAATTTTCCAATCCATGAACACGGCATATCTCTCCATTTAGCGAAGTCTTCTTTAACGTCCCTCAGCAATGTTTTCGAGTTTTTTGTGTACAGGTTTGCACATATTTTGCCATATTTATAGCTGAGTATTTAATACTTTCTTTTTGCAAATGGTATTTTTTGTTCAATTTCCAATTGTTCTTTGCTATTATATGCAAATACAATTTATTGCCTAGATTGATCTTGTATGCTGCAACCTTGCTAAACTCACTTTAATTAGTGTAGTGTTTTTGCAGATTTGGTCAAGTTTTCTTCACAGCTGATCATTTTCTGTGAATGAGGATAGTTTTACTCTTTCCAAATTGGAAACCTTTTGTTCCTTTTTCTTGCTTTGTTCTATGGTTTTAGGGGGAAAGCAACCAGTTTTGTACCATTAACTTTGATGCCCTTATGGGCTGAGAAAATGTCCTTCTATTCCTAGTTTGCTGAGATTTAAAAAATCAGGAATGGCCATTGGATTTTGTCAAATGCTTTTTCTGTGTCTATTGATATTATAATATGATTTTTCTTTTTAAATGTAATATGGTAAATTCACTGAGTTGATGTTTTTGAATGTTAAACCAACCTTGCATTCCTTGAATAGCACTTGTATATGGTTGGGTTTGATTGGCTAAGCTTTTCTTTAGAATTCTTGCACCTATGTTCATGAGGAATATCAGCCTGTAGTTTCTCCTTGTGTTTTGACTGTCTGGCTTTACTATCAGGGTCATGCTGGTCTTATATAATGAATTTAAAAGTATTCCATCTTTTTCAATTTTTCTGGATTTATTTATGTAGATTTGGTTTTATTTCTTCCTTAAATATTTGATCGAATTCACTAGTGATGTCATATAGTCCTGGAGTTTTCTGGATGTTACCTACATGTTTAATTTACTGAATAAATATGGTACTATTCTGGTTATCTAATTCTTCTTAAGTGTTATTAGCTTGTGTCTTACAAAGATTTTGTCTATTTCATCTAAGTTGATAAATTTATTGATGTAAAGTTATTCCTAATATTCTTTTATGATACTTTTAATATCTGTAGGATCTCTAATGATGACATCTCATTCATGATATTGGCAAATAACATCTTTTTCCTTTTCCTCCCAGCTAGTCTGGCTTTTACTGATTTTATTGACCTCTCAATGAACTGGTGTTTTGTTTCACTAATAGCTCTATAGTTTTCTGTTTTTAGTTTCACTGATTCTACTCTGATTCTTATTTTTGTACTCCTTGCACTTACTTGGATTTGTTTTTCTAGTTTCGAAGGAAGCTGTGGTTGTTGATTTCAAGCCTTTATTCTATTCTAACATAGAATATATGTTTAGCTGCCTAAATCTTCTTCTAAGTACTGAATTGCATAAATTTTGAAATGTTGTGTTTTTATTTTTACTTGGTTTAAAATAGTTTCCAATTTCTCTTTGATTTGTTAAACCATGGGTTATTTAGATCTATTTTATTTATTTCCAAATATTTGGGCATTTTTCATACATCTCTGTTGTTAGCCAAATTTAACTTCATTATGGTCAGATAATATATTTTGTATGACTTGAATTCTCTTTTACGTTTTTCAAGGCTTGTTTTATGGCCCATAAGTCAGTTTATGTTGGTAAATATTTCATGTGCCCTTTAAAAGAATGTGTATTTTGCTGTTAACAGGTGGAATTTTCTATTAATGTCAATTAGGTCAACAAAGTTGATAGTGTTATTTACCTTCCCTATATTTTTTCTGATGTTCTATTTATTCTATCAAGTACAAGTATTATCTAGAAGAGAGTGTTGAAGACTCTGACTATAATTACGGGTTAATCTATTTCTCCTGGCAGGTCTATCAGCTCTTGCTTTGTTCATTAACATTTGGGATTGTGATGCTCTCATGATTGACCCCTTAATGGTTATGAAGTGACCTTCTTAATGCCTGGTAACATTCATTATCCTGAAATCTATTAAAATGGCCACTCCTCCTTTATTTTGATCAGTTCTGACACAGAATCCTGAACTTCATACTATCTACTGCTGTCTAACAACACCCCAAACTTAGTGGCTTAAAACAACAGATACTTACCTCACAGATTCCCATGGGTCAGGAAACTAAGCACCGTTTAGCTTGGTGTCTCCAAATCCAGGCTTCTCAAAAGGCTGACTTTTCCCTTTTGCTTCAGGCTCCAATAGAGGCTCAGCATAGTATGGTACTGTTTCTCATCCTGTCTTAATTTAAAATTCCAATAATTTGGTCTTCACATATTTTTGAGTTAATTTGCATTTTAAAACGTATTGCATTAAAATATTATTTGTCTTGATTACTGAATTTTCTGATCCTTCTTTGAATTTCATGACTGAGGCAAGTACCTTATTTCCCTCCCCTTAGTCCCAGACATGGGTGTGAATACTAAGATACGTGGGGCGTCCTTAGAAGTTGCTTACCAGAGCACCATCTTACGTTAACCATATTATCTATTTGTATTTGAGATGTGTTTCTTGAAGGCAGCAGAGAGTTAGGTATTATTTTGTTATCCAACCTATGAAGTTTTAATTGAGTATTTAGAACATTTACATTTAATGTGTTTATTGTTGTGGTTAGGCTTGACTATATAAACCTGTCATTTCCATTTGTTCTATCTGTCTTTGTTCCATTTCCTCTCTTTCTCTCTCTCTCTCTGTGTGTGTGTGTCTGTGTGTGTGTGTGTGTGTGTGTGTGTGTGATGGGAATTATTTGATAATTTAATGATTCCATTAATTTTTAATTAACTTATTTACTGTAATTCTTTTTTTTAAAAAATTAGTGCTTCCTCTAGGGTATATAGCTTACATCTTCAACTTAAAGTGAAATGATACAACTTAACATATAGTATAAAAACTTTATAATAGTGTACCTCCATTTCTTCTCTTCTCGCCTTTGTGGTATTGCCATACAATCTATTTTTACATATGATGTCAAATTCCTATCAGTTACTGTTTTTCTTTAAGTAGTTGCTTATTTTATAAAAATATTTAAATAGTAACGAACACTTACATGCATTTACCCATATAGTTACCATTTCTGGTGCTCTTCATTCCTTCATGTAATTCTGTAATTCTGTCTCATATAATTTTCCTTATTCCTGAAAGACTTCCTTTAATATTTTTGTAGTGAAGGTCTGCTGGTGATGAATCTTTCAGGTTTTGAATGTCTGAACAAACTATTTCATCTGTACTTTTGAATGATATTTTCACTGGGTATAGAATTCTAGGTTGACAGTATTTTTTTCAGTTTTTTAAAGATGTTGCTTCCCTGTCTTCTCCTTGCATTGTTTCCAGTGAGAAATCTGTATCATCCATTTTTATTTTTGTATCTTTTTCTAATTTTTTATTGTGATAAAATATACATGACATACAAATTTACTATCTTAATCACTTTTAAGTATATAACACAATGGTATTAAGTACATTCAGATTGTTGGGCAGCCATTACCACCGTCCATCTCCAGAACTTTTTCATCTTTCCCAACTGAATCTCTGTCCCATTAATCATGAACTCCTACCCCCTGGCAACCACCATTCTACTTTCTGTCTTTATGGATTTAATGACTCTACCTCATGTAAATGGAATCATACAATATTTGTGCCTGGCTTATTTTACTTAGCATAACGTCCTCAAGGTTCATCTATGTTGTGACATGTGTCAGAATTCCCTTGCTATTTTAAGACCGAAGAATATTCCACTGCATGGATGGACCACATTTTGTTCATTCATTCATCATCAATGGGTAGTTGGCTGCTTTCACCTTTTGGCTACTGTAAATAGTGCCGCTATGAACACAGGTGTATGAATATTGTATCATCCTTATTTCTATTCCTCTGTACATAAGTTGTTCTTTTGTACATATGTTCATTTTCCTCTGGTTGCTTTTAAGGTTTTATTTTATTTTTCTTTACTACTGGTTTTAAGCAATTTGATTACGATGTGTCATGATGCTGTCATTTTCTTCAAGTTCCTCCTTCTCAGAGTTTGCTGAGCTTTGTGGATCTGTGTGTTATAATCTTCATCAACTTTGGAAAATTTTCTGTCATTTTTTTCTCCAAATACTTTTTCCATCTCTTTTGTCTTTTGATTCATGGACTTTGATTGCAAGTATATTAGACCACTTGAATTTTTCCATAGCTCACTGATGCGCTCTTCACTTTTAAGCAATTCTCTTTTTTCTCTATGCTTAATTGTGAATATCATCTATTGCAATGTCTTCAAGTTCATTAACCTTTTCTTTCATAATATCCTTGCAGCTTTTCTAGCTCAGTGCATTCTTCATCACAGACATTGTAGTTATCATCTCTAAATAAACAGTCTCAAATGAAACTGTGCTGTCCTGAGTGTATAGCCACTTTCTCCATGGTTTCATATCTGGACGCCTTCTGGTTGCATGGGAGAATGACAGGAGGTTGACAGAGGGGCAGACTGTCCTGTTCCAGCAGGCTGGCGGTGCTGCCTCCTGCCAAGGCCTGACCAGCCCTTGAAGTACAGCCACAGAATTTATATAATAAATATATAAATTATATATATATATCATTTTATATTATATATAATAATATAAGAATATATAATACATAAATTATATATATAATTTATATATAATATATAATATACAAATTATATATTATATATGTATATTATATTATACATTACATTATAATATATAATTTATATATTATATGTGTATAATATATATATATATATGTATGTATCTTCCAAGTCTCTACTTGGCTTTCAACATAGGAAATACAGTCATAACACCTGTTTTAATGTTCTTGTCCTTATTAATGCCTTTGTCTGCTCTGAATATTTACTTCTTATCTATATCCTTATTAGATGGCATATTTTTCTGCTTTATGCACACGTGCCATTTGTTATTAAATATCATACATTCATACATTGTAACCTTTATCTCTTTAGGTGGTAGGTATTTTTGTATTTCTATTTTTCAGTTTTGCCTGGGCCATAGTTGAGTTACTTAGAAACACTTGGGTGAGGCGGGATTGGAATGGTGTCCAGTCTAGGGCAAATGATCCCCACTAGGGAGGCGAGAGCCTGCTGTGTACTCTGTCCATGGCCTCATGAACTATGAGTTTCCCGTGTTGGCTGGTTGGGATAGCCCTCCTTCCGTCCTGAGTGAGAACTGGGCACTGCTCTCTCATCCTCCAGGACAATTCCTTCCGCGGCCTCGGGCTCTTCACGTACCTCCCTGATCAGTTCTCTGCTGAATCCTTGGAGGAGCTTTCTGCTGCTCTCTGGGGCTCTCCCTCTGTGCAGCTCTCTCCAATCCACTGCTCTGTCCTGAGAACCCAGGTGCCTGCGCCTCCCCTCCTCCAGGCAGTCCGCTGGGCTCTGCCCGGGCTCCTCCTTCTGGACTGGGAAACTCTCTCAGGGGAGCAGCTGGGAAGCTGTAGGGCCCCCTTCGCCTGCTTGCCACCTCTTGAGGACTGCTGTCCTTGCTGCCGTATGTCCAGTGTTTTGAAAACTGCTGCTCCCTAAATTTGATCCATTTTGTTGTTGTTTTCTGGGGCGGGGGGAGGGGGGTACATTCAGTTCCTGTTATTCCATCGTGATCATAACGAACATCCTTAGTTTTTAATCTTTTCCATATTTGTACTTAAGTCATCTTAACTTTTTTGTTATTTTAAAAATGTGTCTTCTTTCTTATTTAGATTTACCTATTTTGTTGGTCTGATTTTAAAAAACTGATTTAAAAAAAAACAGTTTTCCATTCCGTCGACTCAGTTAACAGTTCACTTTTCTGCCTTGTTAATTTCCCTCCTCATCACCATTAGTTAGCCCTTATTACTTCTTTTACACTTACTTTGGGTTTTCTCTTATCCTAGAGTTGAATGCTTTGTAAACTTGTGTTCAGCGTTTCTTGTTTTTAAGTGATTTGAGGTTATGAAGTTGCATTGGCTGTTGACTTTCGAAAGGCCCGTCACCGCTGTTTTGATTGTTCTTTAGTTAAGAGTTATTCAGAAGGCTGTTCCTTTCTTCATGCGTTTGCCACGTTAGAGCTGGGACTTAAGGGTTTTCTTTCTAGCTTTATTATCCTGCGGTCAGGAAATGTGGTGGAGAATGAGTCCTGTCTTACATGCATGGCCGCTTTCTCCATGGTCTCATACCTGGACAGCTGTCAGTTTCACAGCGGAATGACATGGGCTTGGGAGAGAAGCAGCCTCTGCTCTTCCAGCCGCTGGGAGTGCCGCCTCCTGCCTGGGTTCGGCCAGCCCTGGAGCGCAGCCAGGAAATCCCCTTCTCAGCCCCAAGCCTCCATGGTGGGGTAGGGGATGGATGTTAAGGCAGCTGAGCTGAGGGAACTCCGTGATGGGCTGCCGAGTCTCTGCCTGTCACTCACGGCCAGCCTTGAGCACTGAATTCTCCTCTCTGAGCTGCAGCTTCCTGGTCTGTCATGTGAGGCCACAGCCATCTAAAATGTAGGTTTCATTATTATTCAGGTGTGCTGAGGGCAACAGATAGAGTCAATTGCCATAGAAAAGACAATTGTTAACTCACAGTTCTCAAAGCGGTGGCACCCCATGCAACAGGTGGGGGGGGGCAGGGTCTGTCAGAAGGTGGGGGAGCCACCAGGAGACCTGGGCAAGACCGTTTCTTGTGGTTTCTGTAGAATAGGCAAGGCAGGGCATATGGGTTTAGGATCGGGCAGGTTGAATAATTTCAGAGCTCTGGGGCCTCAGGGCTGCTGTTTGTCGGGGACCTGCCCTTGGGGTGACAAGGGCAGGGGTAGTGCCCTCCAGCGTAAGACCCTGATAGAGGAGGGGGTCCACAGGTGGGCTCTGCGGTGGTCGGTTTGCCTATGAAAAGGGCCTCCTTCACTGTGTCTAGGACTTAGCTTATCCTGGGAGGGCTGGCCCTTCGCAGTCAGCAAGTCCCAAAGATGTCACACTGTCACATACAGAGACCAGAAAACTGGTATCAGAGGGGGCACGAGGCTCTCCTAGTCCAGATCTGTGTTGTCCCATATGGCAGCCACCAGCCATGAGTGCCACTGAGCATTGGGATGTGGCCGGTCCACACTGGCCATGAATGTAAAAAGACACACGCCTGATTTAAAAACCTTGGTATGAAAGGAAAATGTGAAACAACTCTCAAGTAATTTTTATACGGATGACATGTTGCAAATGCCAATATTTTGGATATGTTGTTAAAGCTCATTCCACCCATCCCTCTTTAGGTGTTTTTAAAATGTGGCTACCAAACAATGTGAGGTTACTGATGATACCTCCCAGGCCGTGGCCACACTGGCCCCCACGTCCCCCCATGTCCTGCTGCATCTCCCCAACTCCAGGCCATGGTCACCCTGGCCCCCAGGGGCCCCTGTGTCCTGCCACATCTCCCCAACTCCAGGCCATGGTCACCCTGGCCCCCAGGGGCCCCCGTGTCCTGCCACATCTCCCCAACTCCAGGCCATGGCCACACTGGCCCCCAGGTCCCCCCGTGTCCTGCCGCATCTCCCCAACTCCTGCCACACAGCCGCCTGCCAATCAGTCAGGCTTCATGACTCCCCAGGGTGCCCCACACTTCCAGCTCCTGCACCCTGGTTCCAAACAACCTGTGGGTAACTTCAAAGTCAACGTGAGCCTCGCTCACGCCTGGAGTAGGAGCCGGCCCCCCGGGGGACAGCAGGACTGTGGCTGGTGGCTCCCGGCTGGCCAGCCACAGAGCTGCTCTTAGACCCTCTAGGCTCATCCTATGGGAGTCAGGCTCACATTGACTTTGAAATCACCCTTGGTGACCAGGAGCTCTGACCAAACAGGCCAAAAGTTTCCCATTGGCCATCACCAACCCTGGTGTGGCCTGCTCCTGCCCCTCTTTGCTGGACCTGGGCTTTGCTGGACATTCACCCAGCTCATGAGCACACATGAGCAGCACCTCAGATGTCCAAGGAGCAGGTCGGGTAGGCCTGTCGTACAGAGCTGACCCGGGCAGCCGCAGCTCCGTGTGAAGCACAGGGACGAGGAGGCTCCAGGAGGCTGCTGAGGTCAGGGAAGGCCTCCAGGTGATGTGGCGTCTGAGCTGGATGGGAGGCAGTGGGCGATGGCATGTGAGGGTGCTGGGCCTGAACCTCGAGGGCCCAGGCACGATCTAGCTGGGCTGGATGCTGGGTAAGGCCCCTACTTCCAGGCGCTGCTCAGAGAGGAGCAGCAAACTGAGAAGCCAGGAGACCAGGGCAGAGGTGGGGACAGTGTCTGAGGGCAAGATGGGGATCTGGCTGGACAAGCAGCTGGGCTGAGGGACAGCAGAGGACAGGTGAGAGGAAGGGAGTGCCCACACTGCCGACCTGGCATTCTCTGAGGAAGGGATCTTTCCTTGGAGGAGAGGAGGCTGAGTTCAGCCTGTGGCAAGCTGAGTTTGAGGAGCTGCAGGAGGACGGGGTTGGCCCAGGTGTCTCGAGGACACACCACTCCTCTTGAGCAGCTGTCAGCAGACCGAGGCCCACGGGCCCAATCCAGCCCTGGCCTGCTTTTGTACTGCCCCAAAGCGAGGAACTTTCTTTAAATTCTTACGTGGATGAAGAATTAAAATCTATACCCATTAGCTATCATCAAAAACCTATTATCAAAAATCTTAGCCAGCTGGGGCAGTATAGTTAGACTCCATCTCTACAAAAAATAAAAATTTGGCAGGGATTGGTGGCATGCATCTGTAATCCCAGCCACTCAGGAGGCTAAGACGGGACAATCGCTGGAACTCGGGAGGCAGAGGCTGCGGTGAGCCGAGATCGTGCCATTGCACTCCAGCCTGGAAGACAGAGCGAGACTCCGTCTCCAAAGCAAACAAACAAAACAAAAGAAAACACACCCAGAAAGTACCAAGTGTTGGTGGGGATGTGGAGACGTGAGAGCCTCGTGTACTGGAGGGAATGTACAGTGGGCAGCCACTGTGGAAAGCCACGGGGTGGTCCCTCGGAAGGTTAGACGGAGGTTTGCCATATGACCCAGCAGCTCCACTTCTCCACCTATTGTCAAAAGAATTGAAAGCAGAGTCTCACAGAGATATTGTACCCCCACGTCCATAGCAGCATCATTGACAACAGCCAAAGGGTGGAACCCACCTCAGTGTCCACTGATGGAGGAATGGATCAACACCGTGGTCTATGCAAATCCATATGGAATAGTATTCACCCATAAATATGCAAGAACCTCGAGGACATCACCATCAGTGTAAGAAGCCAATCCACAAAAAGGCAAATGCTGTAGGATTCCACTTACATGAAGTCCCCAGAGCAGTCAAATCTGTACAGATAGAGTGGATGGTGGGTGTCAGGGGCTAGGGGAAGGGTCATGGGGAGTTGGTGTTTAATGGGAACAGACTTTCAGTCTGGGAAATGAGAAATTTCTGGAGAAGGATGGCGGTGATGATTGTACAACCGTGTGAATATACCTGATACTACTGAACTGCACACTTATGATGGCTAAGAAGGTTCATTTTATGTCACGTGTATTGAACCACAATCCAAAAATCCAGAGTATTTTGTGACAGTGAGTGTGACCTGGACTTCACGTTTCCGTGACCAGGAAGCAGGTTTTGCTGTCATTTCCTCCCTGTCCATGCCTGCATTTGCTCTGCAAGGCAGTGAACTCCTGGCAGAGACCTGCGACCAGCAAGGCCGAGTATACTTACCATGAGGTCCTTTGCAGAAAAAGTTTGCCTACCCCTGCTCAAGAGCTCAGGGATGAAGAACTGGAGGTAGGCAGAGCCCGGGCGGGGTGCCAGGGGGCCCAGGCAAAGTCCTCATGAGGCCTCCTGCTTATGTTCAAAGGTCTTCTAACTGCTTTATTAACATGCAGTTCATATTCCATGGATTTAAAATGTACATTTCAATGGTTTTTTTTTGTGTGTGTGTGTGTGTGTGTGTGTGTGTGTTGTACAGTGCTGCAGCCAACAGGACAGGCCATGCTAGAACATTCTCAGCATCTGGGAAAAAACCGTGTACCTTTTAGTGGCCACCCTCATCCCTCTGCTGTTACTCCCCAGCCCATGGCCACTGTGACTTTCCTCTCTGCTTCTGTGAATGTATCCATTCTGGACATTTCATAGACAGAGTCACACACCACGTGGTCTTCAGTGTCTGGCTTCTTTCACTTGGCCTGACGTTCTCAAGGCTTACCCACATCATGGCATGAAATGGCTTCATCTCTTTTTGGGGCTGAATAATCTCGCATTATGCTAGGCCACATTTTGCTTATCCAAGTTCTCCAACCAGGGCAGAGGCCGGCTCATGTGGACACGTGGCTATTTCGAATCATGCTGCTGGAAAACTCACGTGGGTACCGCCATGCTTACCAGGGCTGAGTTCTCAGGATGGAGTGAGAGGCTGAGTTCCAGAAAAGATGGCCTGATAGTGTGGGGACTCACCAGTCCAGGAGAGGGTGTGCTTCTGAAATAAGGCGGGTACTGCAGCGTCAAATGCTGCACAACCGGTGGAGCCAAGGAATGAAGGAGGCAGGGAGACTCTCCGTCGCAGGGAGAGACACAGGCCCCTAGGAAACTCTTATTTCTAAGCCAGGCATTGGGGGTAGACTGGCTTTCCACAGTGGTGGAGGACCACATTGGGAAGAGGATGAAGGTGGAGAGGGGTGTAGGCGGTAGTGGCGGCTGGCCTGGCCATGGCCAGCAGACACAGGTGGGTGCAGGGCTGTGCCCAGCCTGAGAGGCTTGAGTTTCAAACAAGGACTTCCAGGGTGATCTGAAGAGGCCTTGCAGGTCCTGCTCCACAGATCTTACCAGCTGTGGACACTCAGGCGAAGACCAAGTAGAAAGCCACCCAGCCGCTGTACGCCTCTCCTCTGTTGACCTCGAGGGTGTATACGGCCACACCCAGAGCAGCAGAAGGCCCACCCACCAACCCATAGAATCCCACCGCTAAAATCCTGGTGTCTCCTTACACAGCAACAGATAACCGAGGGGCTCCCAGCCCAGGAGGCCGGGTGGAAGTCCAGCAGGGATTTCCAAATCTGCAGGAGCCCAGGATTGTTCCTGGGTCCTTGTCTTGCAGCCTTGACAAGGGGAAGGAGGGAGGCAGTGGAAGGAGTGCAGGATGATCCATGCCAGGCTGTGATTTGCCAAGTGACGGGGAAGAATGGGGCCACACGCCAGGGACAGAGCAGAGGTGAGCCGGCCTCTGTCCTGGTTGGAGAGCTTGGATTCAGACACAGGGCCCTGATTTCTGCGTGGATCTCTCCACTGGGTGGAGTGACTGTGGACACTTCCAGGGTTCTCTCCAAGTCATCTTCCTCGTCTGCCAAATAGAGACTGCTGCCCACCTGCTCCCCGGTAGGTGCCACTCTTCGGGACACTCTCAAGGCAGGAAGGCCAGGGGTGCTGGGGCACAGGTGTGCTAGGAGCCCAGGTGGGCCAGCCTAGCAAAATCCTGCAGGGTAATGGGAGCAGGCAGGGACCCGAGGCTGGCAGTAAACACTTGATTTCTGCCCCCAGGCTCCCAGGAGGGGTCCTGGGCCTCACCTCCTCCAGCCAGACAGAAAGCAGCTCCAGGCAGCTGGGTCCACAGAAAGCTCCCTTCCCTGAGGTCTCGGAGGCAGTGGCCCAGGAGCATCTGGTCACCTTTGGAAAAACCGGCTTGGCAAAGGCTCTCCCGAGGGCATGCCTTTCCTGGACAGTGAGACAGAGCCAAAACTCTCCCGTTAACACTGCATTTTTCGCATTTCTGCAGTGCCTGTCCTCTCGGAGCCCACCACTTCCCCGCATCTCTTAGGGAGACGCTCTCGACGTCCCACCTCCCCTGGAAGGGTGCTGCTCCCAGAGACCTTCCCACCAATGGCCCAATCTCAGTGCCCTCAGGGGAGAGGTGGGTGCAGAAAAACAGCCTGGGTCACGGAAAGAGGAACGAGGGCTGTGAGATTCCGGAGGCACAGACGCGAAGCGCGACGGAGAGCGTGAGGGCAGGACGGGGTGGAGGAGGGGGATACTGGAAATGGAAGGAGCCACGCAGGGGGCGGGCGTGGGCCTGACCGCCGTCCCGGCACAAGGCGATCGGGTGCAAACCTCCAAGCCCCCTGGCTAAGGTGCCGCCCAGAGCCCTCAGGCCTGGGGTGCACGTGGAGGGACGGGGAAAGCAGGGCGGGTTGGGGAAGGCGCCCTGGGAACCTGAACCTCCCACCGCCTCTGTCTCGACCACTCTTAAGCCCCGCCCCGCCCGAAGTAAGGCTCAGTTCACCCCCATTCCCAGTAGACTAATGCACAGGTGGGGGCGCGCTCGGGACACAGGTGTGCTTGGGGGCAGCGCGCACAGCCCAGTCACGGGGACGAGGAGCAGGGCGGGGCCGAGCGGGCACCCAGCTTTGTTAGCGGTGCTCCCCGCGAGACACGCGCCGCGCGTACGCGCTTCCTCCTTGGGGCCGGCCGTGGGGCCCCGCCCTGCGCGATTGGCCAAACGGGTGGCCCACGATTGGCTGAGACCCTGGCCCCCGCCTCCTCGGCCCCAGGAGGGCGGGGCGCGGGTGTGGGCTGCGCGGCGCGTGCTGCCCTCGGGGGTCTAGCGCGCCGCAGGTACAGCCGAGCTGTCGCCAGGGCCACGCCTTCCCTCCCACAGAGCGCGCTGCGCGTGCGGAGGGCTGGCGGCTATTGGGACTTGCGGGCTGAGAGCGGGGGGTAAGGTGGGGGTACGGGAAGGTGCCTGCACCTGCATACCTTGCTTTGGGGGCGCACCGAGGATCTGCCGGGAGCAGGGGGCGCACCGGGGACTCGCAGATTTCGCCAGCTGAGCGCACTGGGGATCTGTGGCCTGCGCCCGGGGGATGGGCTAGGGGAACACGCGCACGCTTTGGGCTTTACAGAATGTCATCGCACGAGGGGGAGGGCGAAGCGTGGCAGGAGGGCGAGGCGAAGGAAGGAGGGCGTGAGAAAGGCGGCGGCCGCGGCGCGGAGGAGGGTTATCTATACATTTAAAAACGAGCCGCCTGCGCCGCGCCTGCGGAGACTGGGGAGAGTCCGGCCGCACGCGCGGGACACGAGCGTCCCACGCTCCTTGGCGCGTACAGCCCGCCACCACTCGGCGTCTTGTCCCCTGACTCCAAAGGACCTAGGACGCGTGCCCCGGGAAGTTGCTCGGCGGCGCCGTGGCAGAAGCCCCCTGGGGGCGCCACCGTTTTCACCACCGACTCCGGTTCCTCTGTCTGCACCTTCCTGCGGCGCGCCGGGACCCGGAGCGGTCGGGTGGATGCGGGCGCGATGGACGGCGGCGCACTGCCCGGGCCCGCGCCCCCTGCGCCCCGCGTCCCTGTCGGCTGCGCCGCCCGGCGGAGACCCGCGTCCCCGGAACTGTTGCGCTGCAGCCGGCGGCGGCGCCCCGCCAACGCGGAGACCGGGGGCGGCGCGGCGGCCGTGGCGCGGCGCAATGAGCGCGAGCGCAACCGCGTGAAGCTGGTGAACTTGGGCTTCCAGGCGCTGCGGCAGCACGTGCCGCACGGCGGCGCCAGCAAGAAGCTGAGCAAGGTGGAGACGCTGCGCTCGGCCGTGGAGTACATCCGCGCGCTGCAGCGCCTGCTGGCCGAGCACGACGCGGTGCGCAACGTGCTGGCCGGAGGGCTGCTGGCGCCGGCCGTGCGGCCGTCTGCGCCCCGCGGACCGCCTGGGCCCACCTCAGTGGCCGCCTCGCCCTCCCGCGCGTCTTCGTCCCCGGGCCGCGGGGGCAGCTCGGAGCCCGGCTCCCCGCGTTCCGCCTACTCGTCGGACGACAGCGGCTGCGAGGGCGCGCTGAGCCCCGCGGAGCGCGAGCTGCTCGACTTCTCCAGCTGGCTAGGGGGCTACTGAGCGCCCTCGACCAAGGAGGTAACGGCCGGGCGGCGGGGAGGAGGGAGGGCCGGGGCCGGGGTGCAGGGACCGGGTGGGGCGGGGTGGGCAGGCCCGGCGGGTCGCGCCCCCAAGAGCCCGGGGAGCCGAGCGCCAGGCCCGAGCGAGGGCTTCGATTTCGCTCACTCTTCATTTTCCCCAGCCTTTTTCAAGCCTGTGCAAGACCGGCGTTTGTTTGTCCGGGATTGCAAAACTTCCCCTCGCGGCCCCGCCGCCGCCGAGGGAGGGGAGGCGAGGGGAGGGGAGCGGCCGTCGGGCGGTTGAGGTCTCGAGTGCTGGCGGTTCTCGGGGCAGATTGGGGTGCTGGGGGCGGGGTGACTTTGCATTGCAAATCGCGCTCCCGGCCCGGGGCGGCAGAAATGAGTCGGCGGGCGCGGCGGGCGCGGAGCCCTGACTCACCGCGGCTGCGAGTGCCCGCCCCGCCCCGCCCCCGCCCTGTCTCAGACCGAGCCGCGGCACCCACGGACTCGGGACTCCAAAGCCGACCGAGCAAACGAAACTGCCGACTTCGCTGGGGGGAGGTGGGGGCGGGGCCGGCCCCGGCGGGCGGGGTCTGTCCCGGTCGGCGCTCGCGTTGACGCGCGTTCGGTTCCCCACCTTCCCCTTGCAGCCTCAGCCCTGGAAGCCCAGCGAGCGACCGGCGCGCTCATCGCCCAGGAGCCCGCCAGGTGGACCGGCCCGCGCTCCTCCCCCAGCGAGCCGGGGACCCTCCTCTCCCGGCCGACGCCTTGTCGCCCGTCCGGCCCAGCCTGACCAATGCCCGGGTGGAACCGGGCCTGTAGCTGGCCCCATGAGGGCTGGCGGCTTCCTCCGACGTCGCCCCTGCCCACAGCTTCTGGACTGCAGTGGGGTGGGGGCACCGCACGTGGAGATTTTTCCGGAGAGCGGATTGTATCCGGGCACAGAGAATCTTTTTTCTGCACATTAGCTGGAGCTGCTGGAGGGTCAGTGCTGGCAAATGGAGACCTATTTTTGTACAAAGATCCCTTGACTTGGGGCACAATAAAGATGATCTGGACCCCCGCCCCCCACTCTCTGGAGTTTTCCATGCTGGCCAAGGCCTGGACACGAGCAGCCCCTGAGGGGCGGGGTCCTTGGCATGAGGCCCCCATTACTGCCCCACCTGGGGTTGATTTGTGGGCGGTGCTGCTCTTTTCTGTAGAAGCCTCTTTAAGGAGCATGAACTTTATAAATCAGTCAGCTCTGTTTACCTGTGGCTCCTGTCACCTACTTCTCAGGTGACGGCCAGACCAATGTGGTCACTACTCCCTGAACCCCGCCCCCTCCTCTGTACGGTGGGTCTGGGGTGAGATCTGGAGTCCAGCCAGGCCGCTGATAGCGGAGCCACTGGGACACCTTGTGAGGCTGGGGACGTCCTGCAGCAGGTGGTGGCTGGTGGGTGGGCCAGGCAGGGCTACTTGCTGGCTTGGAAGCTGAAGTCTGGAGGCTGCTGAGCCACCCCCGGGGCTGGGGTAAGTGCTGGGTGTGGGTCCAGTCTGAGGTGGTCTGACCAGAGAGCACCGGCTGTGGGGCTGAGGGCGTGAGCTCCCCGGCGGGCCGCTGCTCAGAGCTCCACTGCCATTGAAGGTGGGCAGCCCCGGGCAAGTGGCCTAACTTGCAAATGGAACTGACCAGACCACCTTAGGGGCCTCTGGGGAAGTTAGTGAGAGGTGGCTGGAGGCTGCCCCCTCACTGGCTTTGGGTTTTGCCTGCACTGGGGAGGCCCTGCAGGCCTCTGCTCACCTGAATCCTGAGAGCGGCTCTTGAAAGGAACACAGAAGGCTTGGAAGCTTTGAGCCAGGCTCCCCCCATCTGGAGAACTGGCACCGGGATATTACACGGCTCTACCTTTGACCCAGGGCCCAGGAGGCTTTGAAGTCTCCCTGTGCCCAAAGCTCCCTTTTTAGTGCCCTGGTGGAGGAGGAGTTGACGGGGATCCCCAGTTGCTTTAGGGCGCAGAGGCACCCCTTCTTTCAGAAGGGGGTGGCTGGGGCCGAGCCGTTGGAGAGCTGGGAGGTGGGAGCAGCTGGGGATTTCACAGTGGGTGGCTTCTGAATAACCATGGCAACAGGACACACAGCCTGCCCGGGTGCATGAGTCTCAAACGCCAGGCTGGCCGGGTCCCCTATTACCACGGGAGCAGGGGTGCCCAGGGCTCCTCTCACTAGCTGCAGCCTCGGGCTGGGTGGGGGATCCTCAGCAGCCAAAGTCGGTAGTGGGCATCTGAGGAGGACCAGGCTCAGCTGGGGTCAGTAGACCTGCAGGGCTCAGGGAACTGGCCTTGGCCGAGGGACAGGAGGGGCACATTGCCGTGGTCACCCAGGGAGGGCCATCCCAGAGCCTTCTCCCAAAATCCACACCCAGTTGGTGGCCTCCCTGAGCCGCAGGACCTGAGCTCTCCCCAGGGTGCCACACCTTGACCGCAGGGAAAGACCCATGATCCGCCAGGACCACAGGGGGCTGTTGGGTGGGTGAAGCGGGTCGGGGAGAAAACCATGGAAGGACAGGGCAGAGGAAAGAACCGACACCCACTGGTGTGAAGTGGACAAAACTCTGCAAAGGGGAAGCAGTGCTGTCATTTTTTTCTCCCCACATTTTATTATGGAAAACTTCCACTATCTGCAAAAGCACCAAGGCCTTCGTTGGGCATTCTCTGTGCCAGGACTTAGGATGCATCCGTGTGCCACACAGGCCCATGCTCATGGAGCCTGGGGTCTAGCGGTGGGCACAGGAGCCAACTATTGTACAGTCCGGCCGGTGGAGGATGCACTGGACCCCAGGGGGGCCCCGGGAAGCCTTCAGTACCAGTTCCAAGGCCCTTCCTGCCCCATCCATCTCCCACCCCATCCCCGCATTGCTAAGTAAATCCCAGCCTGAATCCTTTCACCCATAATGTTTCATGTGTGCCTTGAAAGGAAACCCCAGTACCATCCTCACTCCCTCAAATGAACCACTGTTCTTTCATATCACCAGGGACCCAGCCAGTGGCACAGTCCTGGGTCTCATGGTTGTGTACAGGTGGCTTTATAGATTGGGATCTACCCCGGGTCCATGCATGAAGTTTGCTCAACAGGTCTCTTGAGCATCTTGTAAGCAGTTTTCCCCCAGTGTCTTCCTGAAGAAGCGGAGCCGTTTGTTCCCTTGAGCCCCCGTGTGCATGGTGGTATTGATGGCACCGTTCTGGGTGTTCGTTATTGAGAACCTGTCCCTGTGTTTCCTGTAGGACAGGGTATGGGGCTAGAAGTGGTCCTTTGATCAAGTTTGGGGTGAACTGCAAATGGGGTTGACACCAAACCCACCTAATGAGTGTGATAGATATACCAAGATGGATCCCTTCCAGGGAGACAAGGGACTTCCTTCCCGAGTTTGCCTCAAGAACTACCCAGTAAGCTTGTGGAAACTTCCATAGACGGCACAGCAATCTAGGCCCCGGCTACTCCCTCGCCGTAACCGGGGGAGGTTGCGCTGTGGTCTGGGGGCTCCCCAGCCGTGGCCAGCTCCTTCCAGAGTATTTCTTTCTCACCGACATTTCCCCAAATGCACTCCTTACCCGGGTCATCCCATGTGACACCTGCCGCTCAGAGGATGCAGTGTCGTTGGACTGCACCTCGCCAGGAGATGGGACTTAACAGTGGCCGTGTAAGTTGCTGTCGCGGTGGGGATATTTTTGAGGGTGGAAAGGGCTGTGGATGACAGCCAGGACTGCGGGTGAGTCTCCCGGCGCACTGGGCTGCTGCTCAATGCGTTACGAAGGCCCTGCCCACACTCATTCGCCCAGTGCCCACCGGAGCTGGAGAGCCTGAAGTCATGTGCGAGCCTGTCCTACCCGCCTTATTTTGCTGTCATTGTTTTGTTTTAGGCTCTCAGCAGCCTGAAGTCACGGCTTTAGTTTCTGTCTCTCGTGATAAGCAGAAAAGAGGGATGAGGAGGGGGCCTCCTGACCCAACCAGAAACAGAAAGTAAGAATCGTCACTGTGTTCTCTCCCGCGGACATCATACAGCTTGAACGTGATGAGAACTGAGATTTAAACCGTGGACTCCTCCACTTCTACGTCCTGGCCGTGTTCACACCTTCCAGGCAGTGAGGCTGAGCTTGGTGGCTCCCCTGGGGAGGAGATCCTTAGCAGTTCAGCATTTGAGATTGGTGAGCCTGGAGAGAGCCTCGCCTGGCCCAGGTGCCAGCCTGTCCTGGGCTCTGCTGTGGGGGCAGCAGGGCTCTGCTGTGAACCCATGGTCCGGGCCTTGTCCCCACCTGGAAGTTAGAGACTGATTCCAGGCAGAAGGCGATCGTGATGTGACGTGAACGGTGCTAAAATGTAAAGTTGTTTCTTTCTCCTGTGGTCAACCACTCGACTATTTTATGCTTCTTCTTTTATACCCACTAATGCCGTTCCGAGAAAGAAGATTAAGCATTTAAATGACTAGCATGAATTTAGTCATCCATCTTCATATGATATGATGCCAGTTTAACATGCAAGCCTAAGGGTATTTGACTTCTACGCGGAATCACTGGAATGGCACAGTGTGTGTTGTCCTGGCACAGGTGTGTATATTTCATTGCCACTAAAACAGTGGAAACTGCACAGCTGTTTCACTCCTTGATGCGGGCTGGCTTCACCAGCACCCTCCGCCTCCTGGTCGCCGAAGGGTGAGGAAGGAGGAAAGGGAGGCGCTGTCAGTACATCTATCAGTGAGAGTCCTCGGCTAACGCAGAGAAGTCGCTGAGTAAGAAAGGACATGACAGCTTCCCGGGTCCTGCACGTTCGTTGGAACACCACTGGCTTCCTTCTACATCCTTAGCAAGTTTGGATTTGAATGGAAAACGTGGTAGCTCGGTGGTCACCAGCACCTGGCTTGCTCAGGCGTAGGTGTGACACGCTGCCTTGTACTGCTGTGGGTCCCTGGCACCTTTTCTGTGTGGCCTGGCATCCGTGGGCGTCGTGGATGTGGTGCTCGAGTGGGGAGACGCACGTGTGGTGCCTCTCCCATGCTCTCCTTTGCTTACATGAGTGCTGCAGTCTGCCATTGGCCTGCACCCGCAGAACAAGTTCAAAGATGAAAGTAGTCAGAATTCCAAAGGCCAGGCGCGGTGGCTCACGCTTGTCATCCCAGTGCTTTGGGAGGCTGAGACCAGAGGATTGCTTGAGCCCAGGAGTTCAAAGACCAGCTTGGCAACATTGGGAGACCCTACCTCTAATAAAAATAAAGCAAAACAAAGAATAAAAAAACTTCAAGACGTAGCAGAGCATTAAACCAAGGTTGGGGCCCTGTTCATGGTGGAGCCTGCGTGTCCTACGCTGGTGACACCCGCCCCAGTGCCACCCCTCCAAGCTGGGGCAGGGACGTCATGCAGAGAGGCCCCTCCACATCACCTAATCCCCGACCCAGCCCAAGACAAGCGGGATAGCCATACGGCGATCCCCCAGATGGAAGCAAGCTTGTTCCACTCAACGCAAAGGGATGGGTCAGGGAGGCTTGCTGTGAGCAGGGTCCCTGGTGTCCGTGTACCTTCAGTCCCCCCAAGGTGGCCTTCAAAGACCTTCAGAGACCTTCAGTCATCCCAGAGACTTCAGCTGGGTCCAGAGGTGATTGGCCATCCGGAGAGGCTGGGCTGGCCGGGGCCAGATGGACGGCGTTGGAGAGGCCTGCCTCTCAACCGCACATCCTCGGCTGTAGCATGCACAGCCCACAGGGGTTGCTGGGGGGGACCCTTTTCCCAGCAGTGAGGGCACGGGGAGGGGTGGTTTCTTTGGGGCCACACCCTCAGTCTTTGTTCTCATCAAAATGGGGAGTGGGGCCGGGTGGGCCCAGCAGACTGCCCGATGCTGTCATGAGCCTGTGGGCTGCGAGCTGGCCTTGAGCTTTTTGGAGAGTCTCAGGGATGGCCCAGTTCCACCCGGGAGCCCACAGAAGCTGGGAAGGACCTTGAAGGCTCAGGGGGCAGGGCAGCAGGTGGAGGGTGGCGGGGCTGCCCACCAAGAGGGGCCACTCCTCTCAGTCCCCTCTGAGGGGTGTCACCCCGACTTCCAGACACAGGCAAGTTCGGTGACCTGCCCGAGGCCCACAGGTACCCAGAGGTGCCAGGTTTAAACCCGCAGTACAGAGCTGGACGCCCCTCACACTGATGTCTCCCTTGGTTCTGCCTGGAGGGGGCACTGTTGTGGCTGTTTTTCCACTGAAGTGGGGGGTCTTGTCTGCAAGCCAGTGAGACAGAAGCCAGCAGTCAGGCCAGGCCTCCTGACACCCCCAGCCTCCCAAAGGGTGGGGGGAGCGTCCTGTGCCCTGGGGCCTGGGGAGGTGCAAGTGGGGCAGAGGCCTGGGGGGCATGGGAGGGGCTCCCTGAGAGCTGGTGGGGGGGTTGAGGACCGAGCCCTTAGCACTCCACGCTCTGGCCCCTTGGAAAGGAGGGAAGAGGGCCCGGCTGGGGGGCTGGCTGCAGACAGGCGCAGGCCCCTGCCAACCCCCAGGGCCTCCAGGCTGTGGGCTCCTGTTCCCTCCACCCCCTTTCTACCCCTCCCCAGCTGCTGGCTGTGATTAATGGGGTGCATCAATCAGCAAGAGGCCCCAGTGCCACTGGGGACTCCCCACCCACCCACTGGCCTTACCCCCCGCAATGTCCCCTGCTGAGGTAGGACCCTCCCCACCATTCACCTATTGAAATAGGCCATTCCCAGGTGCCCCTGCAGGGGTGATTCCCAGCTCAGAGGCAGGGAGGGGCCTCCTGGGGGGTCACCTGTCAGCTCCCCCAGAGCAGCCCTGTCCAAGGCCACAGATCAGCCGAGGGAGAGATGGGAATGTGCCTGCTCAGCTGCCGTGCCTGTTGTGAGCCTGGCAGGGGCAGAGTCACAGCCTTCGGGTCCCAGACCCGCTGTCCTGCTGGAAGGACAGGGAGACTTGGGGGTCCCGGCCAGGCCTGCTGCCTGCGCCTCCAGGTTCCCATTCTGCCTAGGAGGTGACACCATCAGGGAAAAAGGCCCCAGAGTTAATTCATGTCCCCGAGGATGGGCTTGGGGTCCTGAGAGCAGCAGCAGACGCTGTGATGCATCGACCTGTGCTTTGTGAAAAAGCACCACAGATTTGGGGCCTACGCAGCAGAAATGAGTCTCACCATTCTGCAGCCCTCCCGAGGCCTGTCTCCTTGGCTCGTAAACGCCGCCTTCTCCCTGTGTCCTCACGTGGTCGTTCCTCTGTGTGTGTCCATGTCTTCATCTCCGACTAATAAGGACACTGGTCGTATGGGACTAGGGTTCACCCTAATGGCCTCACTTTAACTGGATCACCTCCTTAAAGGCTCTGGCTCCAAAAACAGCCACATGTGAATCTGGAGGGCATAAAATTCAACCCATAATGGGCAGGAACAAGAGGGCTTTCTAGAAACTCCAGCGCTCAGGGCCCTTCCCCCGCCCCAGCCTCTCCGGAGTCACAGCCTCTTCTTGGGTCAAGCACTGCTTCCTCTGGACCCCTCTTGTGGAGGGTAGAGTAGACAGGGCTGAGGACGGAGAGGCCTAGGGCCCCATGTGGCCTTGGAAGAGGCATCTCCTGGGACCAGGACACCCTGGGATGCCAAGAACATGGGCTAGCGGGTCCCTGAGCCAGCCTTCCGAGAGCCTGCCTGCCAAGGTTCCAAGCACCTCGGTGAGCACATGGCCTGTCCCACAGGCTGCAGGGCTGGGGGTCTCATGCATCATGTGACAGGGACCCCAGGGCTGCCCTGATAGACCATGGAGGGGCTGCAGTCCCTGGCGGGGTGCTGGGGGCTGGTGTTGGGGGAGGGTGTCCTGGGAGCCCTGTTTGTGGGATCCACTTTTTTCTACCTGCTTGTCCTGCCTGGGTCCACGTGGATGCCAGGTGCCCACACTGGTGGCCTGCAGCCCAGCCCAGGCAGGCTCTCCTGATACCATTCGGGAGGCTCCTGGGTCCTCCGCTCCCCGAACCTGGCATTTGCCTATGAGCCCTGGGGTTCTATCCAGGCTGGCCGGGCCCCGAGGCTGGCCCCCACCTGAGTGATAAGCATGCAAATCTCTAAACGAAATGCAATTAATAACCAAATGAGAGCCTGGGAGCAGCCTGGGCTCAGCCTGAGAGGCTGGGCTGGGCTTAACCTTGGGGCCCCAAGTATTTGTCTCTTATTTGAATGTCCTCTGCGGGCTGGCAGGCAGGGCCTTTTGCAAAGTGGCCTCCTTGGCTCTCACAGGCATGCCAGGTTTTGGGAGCTCTGAGCCATTTGGTGCCCACTCAGCACTCGTCCTGGGTCCTGCCTGGGCCACCTTGCAAGGCCTTCCGGGCCCCACAGCCTGGCTCCTCCCTGAGCACCTTTCCAGAGTCCCATCCCCCACCAGCCCTGCTCTGTGCCGCCCACATCCCCATGCAAAGCAGACAGAGCAGAGAGCTTGAGACCCATTTGTCAGAAGTGGAGACTGAGGCTTGAGGCAGGATGAATCTGTGGGAGGACTCCGGGCATTAAGGGGAAAGCCGGATGGGTCTGGGCGCCTTGTGTTCCGGGCCAGAGCAGGGCTCTGTGGGAGGGGTGTGGCAGTGGCAGGCTGGCATGGAGCAGCCCCTGGGGGCCTGCGGCTTTCTCCAGCATGGGTGTGAGTGTGCACTGATACGTGCAGACATCAGTGTGGGGCTTGTGCCCGCTGCCACCCCAGCGCCTCTGCATGGGTATGCAGCTCTGGGGCATCCCCCGGAGGTGACGGCTTCTCTGTCTGGGGAGGGCATAAGCCTGGGCACTTCTCCAGTCAATTGTCCTCTGTACAGGTGACTCCCTGCACCACCCCGGCCAGAATCCATTGTGGGGCCCTCTGACACTCGGTCATACGGGACTAGGGTCCGCCCTAATGATCTCACTTTAACTGGATCACCTCTTTAAAGGCTCTGGTTCCAAAAACTGTCACACGTGAATCTGGAGGGTTTAAAATTCGACTGGAAACTGTTCCGTGGGGGCAGAGCAGGGTTCCCAGGTGGGGAGCCTGTGGACCAACAGTGCCCAGCCTGGTGTCCCCTTTCCTCCTGGGCCTTCCAAGGCACCCTGGAGAATTCCACCCAGGGCACTGGATGAGCAGCTCTGTCCATCCGTCATCGTTCTACTGGGGCATAGGCACCTCGAATGCAGGAACTTGGAGTGCATGCTTACGAAGTGTGCATGGGCGGGCACTCAGAACTGCCGCGTGAACCCCCACGCAGAAGCAGCAGCCACCATCCTGGGACCCGCTCTGGCTAACACCCTCTCCCTTCCTCACCCTTTGCCCCTCCTGACATCTGTCACCATAGGTAGGGTTTGTCCTTGAACTTCAGGTGGGCATCACCGTGCAGCATGGAACCCCCGTCTCCGAGTCTGTGAGTCGTCCATATTCTTCTTTGCTGGGGTCGCATAGATGGCCACAGTGCCCGTAGCAGGAGTCGCCTCTCGTGCTTTTATCGTTGGGCCCGGGGCAGCTCCACAGTTTGGCTGCCATTAAGGGTGTTTCTGGGGCTTTTTTGTGTCTGGGTTTTGGTGGACGTAAGCTCTCTGCTCTGCCCTGCGTTTGTGCCCAGGAGGGCAGGCTGGGCATCCAGGGTGTTTGCATCCAGGGTGGCCACTGAGAGCCCCATGGGCAGGCCTTGTCCTGACACCGAGGAGCTGTGGTCAGCAGGGGACACCTGGCAGCTGGGGGCCCCCGCTCCTGGCCCTCAGCCCTGGCTGCTGTGCACCTTATGCCATTGGCTTTTCCCTGCGCCCTCCTGGTCCTTGTAGTTGGACAATGACAGGCATTCGGGAAGGACCATTTCTGCTCACCTACCTGACACTCCTTTAGAGCGAGGCAGGGTCGTGGCAAGGATGCTTGTGACAGGGATCTTGTAACAGGGATCTTGTGACAAGGATGCTTGTGACTGGGATCTTGTGACAGGGATGCTTGTGACGGGGATCTTGTGATGGAGATCTTGTGACGGGGATCTTGTGACAGGGAACTTGTGACAGGGATCTTGTGACAGGGATCTTTTGACAGGAATGCTTGCGACAGGGATCTTGTGACTGGATGCTTGTGACAGGATGCTTGTGACGGGGATCTTGTGACAAGGATGCTTGTGACAGGGATGCTTGTGGCAGGGATCTTGTGACAGGGA
>NW_022437121.1:924387-979202 GCF_009761245.1 Sapajus apella
GGATGCTTGTGACAGGGATGCTTGTGGCAGGGATCTTGTGACAGGGATTTTGTGACAGGGATCTTGTGACAGGGATCGTGCACATCCCGCACCAGCACCCCTGAACTTAAAACACAAGCTGGAAATAAAAATGACGTGAATAAAGTAAAACAGAAAGACAGGCCAGGTCATTCCCTGAGGTCACAGGGCAGGGAAGTGGCTGTGGGGATTCACAGGCTGCCTGAGTGCTGGGCACACCCACCTGGTGGGACTGGCCGGCACTGGGCTTGGGACAAGGATGGGGGACCCGAGGACCCTTTGTGATGGCCACAGTCACCCTCTCCCAGGCTCCCTCAGTCCTCCATCCCTGGCTGTGCGGGAGGGGGTGGGTGGAGGGTCTCTGGGACCCCATCCTGTCAGATGTCTGGGATTCCCAGACTTTCTGAAGCCCCCATATGTGTGGGAGGTGACCTGTGTCAGGGCTGCAGAACTCAGCCAAACACCCATGCTGGGTGCGCAGGGAGGTGTTCCAGAGTGGGATGGGCACCCCGGGTAGGGAGGGGAGCCTTCGGGTGGGCGGTGTGCCCAGGGTGGCACGTGGTGCAGGCTGGGCAGAGAGTGGCAACCCAGCTATTCCTGCCTGGTGCGAGTCTCCTGCCATGGGCTTCGGGGTGCCCTGGAGGAGGCAGGCAGCAGCAGGGCCAGGGCTGTGGGGAGGGTGCCAGGGGACCCTGGGCTCCAGTGATGCAAACCCCGGGAGTGGGCCCAGCATAACCTGGGCCGACAGAACCACAGGGGGTGGGCAGGGGTCTCCGGCAGGGGCGGTCGTTGAGGGCAGGTGGCTCTACCAGCGCCTGGCTCCTAGCCCCACCCTCTGGCTTCCCCTCCCTGTCTCAGTCTCCACAGCCTCAGGGAAGCAGGGCAGTGCTGGCTCGGGTTCAACCTGTTCTGGGCAGGGCAGGAGCTGCTGCTGCTGCTGCCACAGCCAGTGCTGGGGCTAGATTCCAGCTTCTGTTTGCTCCACTTCACCTGAGCGCCTGAAACCACCCTTGCACCAGCCTTAGCCTCACTGCCCTCCACTCCCAGAGCCGCAGGGACTCTGCTCAGGCCTCAGCCCTCCCTCCCTCCTTCACACACACATACACACATGCACAGACACAATAACACACTGGGACACACGCAGACACATGCACATATACACATGTAGACTCATGCAGACACATTGAGACACAGACAGAGACCATATACACAGAAACACACCGAGACACACATACACAGACACACATAGGCACACGCACACACACATGCAAATACAGCATATATATACACACACACACACACACACAGACACACATGCACAGACACACACACACACACACAGACACACATGCACACACAGAAACACACATGCCCCTGGAGCAGGTTGGGACTCACTGTCTCTGGCAGCACTGGCTCCTGCCCAGGCCACCCTGGCTCGGTGAGGAAATCCAGCACTAGGAGGCTGCTCTGCCATCTCTGCCCGCCTCTTCTTTGCCCTCCTGCCACCCCCAGGCACCCCCAGGCACACAAGGGCTGTGGCATAGTGCACTCTGCAGCAAGCCATGAGGCCCCCTTGCTTCCCATCCCACTAGGTTGAGGCCTGTGTGTTTTCGCTGTCACAGCAGGCATGCACAGGTCTCTCATGGTTTGCATTTCCCTGAAACTAACCGTGTGGCCCATCTTTTGGGGTTTTCTTGCCATCTGCTTCCTTTGGTGACATGTCTGTCAAGCCCTTTGCTGATCTTTTTAATTGGGCTGTCATGTGATTGTAAATATTTTCTCCCAGCCTGTGCTTTGTCTTTTCAATGTCTTAATGTGGCCTTTGACAGAAGAAAAGTTTTATATTTCACAAAGTCCCATAATTCAGGCCTGTTTTGGCCCCAGAGGATATTTGGCAGTGTCTGGGGACATTTTAGTTGTTACCGCTGGAGAGTACTCTTGCTAAACATCCTCTGGTGCACAGAGAAGCCCCACATAGGAGTTACTATCGCCACATGGCGATACTACAGAGGCTGAAGACCCTGGAGATCCTAACAGCACCAAGATTTTCTCTGTTTTCTTCTAGAAGTTTTATAGTTGTATATTTTACATTAAGGTCTATGATTCATTTAGAGTTAATTTTTGTGTAAGGTGTGAGATGTGTGTGTCAAGGTTCATTTTTTGCGTATGGACATTCAATAGATCCAGATCCGTTTGTTGAAAAGACCGCCCTTTCTCTATTGATTTGCCTTTGCATCTTTGCCAAAACTCACTTGACTATATTTACATTGATCCATTTCTGGGCTCTCTAGTCACTGAGCTGAGTCTACGCCTTCACCAATAGGTCAACGTGTTGATTGTTGTAGCTTTATAGTCAAATTAGGTAATAAATATATAGTGACGTAGCAGTGAAATCAGATCATGTGATCAGAAAATAATTTTCCTAAATTTCCTAGAGTAGTTTGATTTTCATATAAATTTTTGAATCAACTTATCAACATCTACAAAACATTCTGCTGAGAAAGTTACTGGGATGTATGAATATTTAGATCAATTTGGGGAGAACTGACATCTTAACAATATTGAATCATCTAATCCATGAACATAGTATATTTTTCTATTTGTTTAGGTCACAATACTCTTTTTGTTACATCTGTGCCCAAGTTTTTATTTCTTTTTCTTGCCTTAATAACTTGGCTAGGCCTTCCTGTAAAATATGAAACAGGAATGTGAGAGGTGATATCATACTTTTACAATGGTAATCAGCCTTTCACCATTTAGTATGTTAGCTTTTTTAATTTTTTTTTTCAGCTTTGCCTTTTATTAGGTTCAGTTCTCTTACATTCCTAGTTTTTTGAAAGTTTTTAAAAATCATGAATAAATGTTAAATTTTATTTTATCATTTTTTGCTTTCAGTGTTTTCAACCTGTGTTGGTAGGTGCCTACACACTGAGGATTGTTTTCTCAGAAAATGGAGCTCCTTTATTGTTATGTGAGGTCTCCCTTACCCCTTGTAAGTCCTTGTTCTGAAGCCTACTTTGTCTGAGACAGATGTAGCTGCTGTAGCTTTATTTTAACACGTTTCTATGTTATAAATTTTCCATCCTTTACTTTAAATGTATTTGTCTTTATATTTAAAGTGGGTTTCATATAGACGGCATATAGTTGGGTCTTTTCTTTATTCACATTAACAATCTCTTTTCATTGGTGTGTTGAGATTGTTTAATATAATTATTTATTTATGTTTTTGGAGTTTTTTTCATTTTTTAGGGATGGTGTCTTATTCTGTTGCCCAGGCTGGAGTGCAGTGGTGTGATCATAGCTCACTGCAGCCTCTGAACTCCTGGGGTCAAGCAGTCCTCCCACCTTGGCATCCCAAAATGTTGAGATTACATGCCTGGACCACAGCTTCTTGCCATATGCTTGGATTTAATTTATCATCTTGCTAGCTCTTTTCTATTTATTCCATCTGTTGTTCCCTCCACTCCCTTTCCTGCCTTCTTTTGGATTAACTGAGTAATTTTTATGATTCCATTTTATTTCCACTATTGGCTTATTTGTATATTATAAAACCTAGTTGTCTTAGGTTTTATAATATACATCTTTAAATAATTAGGTTCTATCAAATGATATTACCTTGTTCTATGTGTCATATAAAAATTTTATTTATTTATTTATTTATTTTAAATTGCATTTTAGGTTTTGGGGTACATGTGAAGAATATGCAAGATTGTTGCACAGGTACACACAAGGCAGCGTGATTTGCTGCCTTCCTCCCCTTCACCTATATCTGGCATTTCTCCCCATGCTATCTTTCCCCAGCTCCCCACCCGCTGCTGTCCCTCCCCTATTTCCCCCCAACAGACCCCAGTGTGTGATGCTCCCCTCCCTGTGTCCATGTGTTCTCATTGTTCAACACTCGCCTATGAGTGAGAACATGAGGTGTTTGATTTTCTGTTCTTGTGTCAGTTTGCTGAGAATGATGGTTTCCAGGTTCATCCATGTCCCTACAAAGGACACGAACTCATCATTTTTGATGGCTGCATAATATTCCATGGTGTATATATGCCACATTTTCCCTGTCTGGTCTATCATCGATGGGCATTTGGGTTGGTTCCAGGTCTTTGCTATTGTGAACAGTGCTGCAATGAACATTCGTGTGCACGTGTCCTTATAGTAGAACTATTTATAATCCTTTGGATATATACCCAGTAATGGGATTGCTGGGTCCAATGGAATTTCTATTTCCAGGTCCTTGAGGAATCGCCACACTGTCTTCCACAACAGTTGAACTAATTTATACTCCCACCAACAGTGTAAAAGTGTTCCTATTTCTCCACATCCTCTCCAGCATCCCTTGTCTCCAGATTTTTTAATGATCACCATTCTAACTGGTGTGAGATGGTATCTCAACGTAGTTTTGATTTGCATTTCTCTAAGTGTCATATAAGAAATTTATAACTGCATATTCTCAATTCCTTCCTCCCACTGTTTGTGCTATTACTGTCAAACATTCTATTTTAAATTATACTATAGATATATATTACATGACCATGATTTTTTCCTGTCAGTTATCTTTAATTGCTCTAAGCAATTAAAAAATAAGAAAGAAAGAAATTATATTTGTACCTTCATTTATTCCATTTCCACTGCACTTTGCTTCTTTGTGTAGATCCAAGTTTCTGTCTGTTTTTGCCTGAAGAACTTCCTTTAACATTTTTTATAGAGAGGGTCTTCCAGTAACAAATTCTACAGTTTTTGTTTGTCTGAGAAAGACTTTATTTCTCCTGCTTTTTTTTGAAAGACATTTGCACTGGATATAGAATTCTGCGTCAAAAGGTTTTTGTTGTTTGTTTTTCTTCCATCCCTGGCTGACTTTGTTGCTGATGAGAAGCTCGGAGGTCTGCTACCGTATTTCCATTTTTCCTGTGTCTATATGGAATGTACCTCTATTCTCTGGTTGCTTTCAGGATTTTCTCTTTTGTCTTGGGTTTTCAGCAGTTTGACTGTGATACACCTTCAGTTTTTAAAAAATGGTACTTACCGGCTGGGTGCAGTGGCTCACACCTATAATCCCAGCATTTTGGGAGGCCAAGGTGGGTGGATCACCTGAGGTCAGGGGTTCCAGACCAGCCTGGCCAACATGGTGAAATCCTGTTTTTACTAAAAATTCAAAAAATTAGCTGGGCCTGGTGGTGGGCGCCTGTAATCCCAGCTACTTGGGAGGCTGAGGCAGGAGAATCATTCGAACCCAGAAGGTGGAGGTTGCAGTGAGCTGAGATTGCGCCATTGCATTCCAGCCTGGGAGACAAAAGTGAAATTGTCTCCAGGAAAAAAAAAAAAAAAAGGTACTTATTTTGCTTGGTATTCTCTGAACTTGGCCATGTGGTTTATTGTTTGTCAACAATTTTATAAAAATTCTCACCCGTTATTTCTTCAAATATGTCTTTTGCACTGTATTTTCTATCTTTTCTTTCTGAGATTTCACTCATACATATGTTAGATTACTTAAGATGTCCCATAATTCTTGAACAATATGGGACATTCCCCCCTTGTCATTATTTTTTCCTCCGCATTTCATTTTAGGTCATTTTTACTGACCTGTGTTCAAGTTCAGGGACCCCATCCTGCTGTGTCAAGTATATTCATGAACCCACTGGAGACGTCTTCCCACGGCTGTTACTTTGCTTTTCATTTCAGCATTTCCATTTGATTTCTTCTAGTTTCCATCTCTCTGCTGAAGCTGCCTATCTGAGATTGCGTACTGCCCCCCTTCTCCATTAGAGTCCTTAGAGTCTTTAGTCTTTAGCATATTCATTGTATTTAAAATGTCCTGTCTGTCTGGTCCAACATCTGTGTCATATCTGAGTCTGCTTCTTTTTTTATCATTATTATTTTGAGACAGGGCCTCACCCTGCTGCCCAGGCTGGAGTGCACAGGTGCAGTCATAACTCACTGCAGCCTTGACCTGGGCTCAAGCGATTCTCCTGCTTCAGCCTCCCGAGTAGCTGGAACCACAGGCGTGCACCACCATGCACAGCTGATTTTTTTATTTTTATTTTTTGTAGAGGTAGGTCTCCCTATGTTGTCCAGGCTGGTCTCAAACTCTTGGACTCCAGCGATCCTCCTACCTGAGCCTCCCAAAGTGCTGGGATTCCAGGTGTGAGCTGTGGAGTCCAGCCTCTCAGTCTGGTTATTCTGCTTGCTTTGTCTTGATAGTCCGTTATCTATTTATCTATTTACTATTTATTGATTGATTGAGATGGAGTCTCACTCTGTTGCTCAGGCTGGAGGCAGTGGTGGGATCTCCACCCAGTACAACCTCCACCTCCCGGGTTCAAGTGATTCTCCTGTCTCAGTCTCCCGAGTAGCTGGAACTCCAGGCATATGCCACCATGCCCAGCTAATTTTTTTAGTCGAGATGGGATTTCACCATGTTGGCCAGGCTGGTCTCGAACTCCTGACCTCAGGTGAACCGCCTGCCTCAGCCTCCCAAAGTGCTGAGATTACAGGCGTGAGCCACCATGCCCAGCCTATTTATTTATTTTTTCGACAGGCCTCATCAATTTGTTGAAATCCAGGCATCGTGCAGAGGACAGCAGAGACCGAAGTAATTTCTTTTGTTGTTGGAAATGGGCATGACTTTCTTTTGCTCTTCCTTTACTGTGGACCTGGGGCTAATCTTGTCCGGAGGTGAGCGGGGTTGGAGCCTGGTGTCGTCATGGTTGTCCGGGGAACACCACAATCATCAAATCCCTCTAGCACTACCTTGTGTTTACCACAGAGAGGGCTGTTCCCAGTGTCCCACCCGCCTGCGGCTGTAAGCTTACCTTTGTCCTGTGCTCAGAGGGGGTGTCCACACTCGGCGCCTCTCCCAGGACACTCTAAGGTCACTTGTTACAGGGTGCTTGTCGGCAGGTGCTGGAGCGGGGGGCTGTTCGGTTTGTTCTGATTAACCCTCTGTCCTAGGGTCTTCTGGGTCTTCTTGGGACTCCTGTCCTACACTCAGCGGTAGCTCTGGGCCCAGCATGTGGCTTACCCTTCTCCAGGGCACATGGCTGTTAGGATTCCTCCAGCTTCAGTGGTTTCTGCCAGTGCCCTAAGCGTGACAGTGTTTTTGCCTTTCCTCCAGCAGTCTAAGCATTTTGCTGCATTGAGGAGAATGACCTTTGCCAGCTTCGTGTTCTGGGGACAGTGGCTGTTTTTCTCCTCTGCTGGGCCTACACCACAAAGAGAACACCCGGTGAAATCCGTGGGGACCTGCAGGGGGGGGTGGATTTCCCTTCAGTCCGCGGCGCTCAGGGTTTCTATGCTCTCCCATTACCCCACACTGACCTTCGCCAATCCATTAGTAGAGGCAGCGTTTTGCCATGTTGGCCAGGCAGTCTTGAACACCTGACCTCAGGTGATCCACCTGCTTCAGCCTCACAACGTGCTGGGATTATGGGTGTGAGCCACCACACCTGGTCAAAACAGAGTTTTATAAACTTTGACATACGTGCACAACGGTGAGACCGTCATCACTGTCCTTCTTGCTGGTGTCCAGCCTCATCTGTCTCGGCAACGGCCCGCTTCCCGCCTCCTCCTGCAGGGGCCCGCTGCCTTCCCTCCGTTCTGGGTTGTTTGGTTGCCCTGTGACCTCAGCTCTCAGATGGTTTCGAGAAAAGTCATGACTTTTCAGGTTGCTCGGTGCCTTTGGTTGCCGCTGCTGCTGCTTAAGGGTGGGGGCCAGGCTCTTTCCAGCTCTCTGCATCCTAAGTGGAAGCTGGGAGTCACCTCTAACATTCACTTTCCCCAGAGTTTTGCAAGCGTCTGCACTTAGGGCTCCCGCTAGGTCCTCCTGAGGGGGCAGCAGGCCTCACTAGCTCCTGTACAAGTGGGACAGATGATGACCGAGGGACTGGGGAGCAGCCCAGCTGCTGCCTGAGACTGTGGTGGAGACATGTCTAGGCTGTTTCTCAACTCATGATGCTGGTACTTGCTGGTGTTTCGGCGTGTTTTGAAGAGGGTGGGGGGTCTAGAGCTTCCCCAGCCCTCTCTGCGGCTGACTGGCCTGGCCTTCTCCTGGGGTCACCTCTTAGGCCTGTCCCTGTGAGCTTCTGATACCACCTAGGCCACCGTCCTCCAGGCCCACACCTGGAAATGGAGGCCGACTGGGAGGTTGACTTTGACGCATGAGGCCTTTCTGGCAGTCTGGGAGTGAGTTGGGCTGGTGTGGAGGGTGGGAGGGGTCAGGTTGCTGATTCTCGTGGGGGCCCTTTGGATCGCTGATGGGCTCAGGGTCTGCCTGCTGGTGGAGGAGTATGCTGTGTTGCCTGACCCAGGCAGCCGGGAGCCCTCAGCCTCCTCCCTCTAGTGAGCTATCTGCATTTTGGGGGGAATCACGATGGAGTGGGGCACTGGGGGGTGGGAGCCCAGGGGAGACAAAGGAGGGCAGCTCAGGGCATCACTGAGCGTGGATCACTGAGCTTGAATGGAGTCCAGGCCCGTGTTAATTTCATCCCTGTCCCACAGCCCCGCCCTGGAGGTCCCGCAGGGACGTGCAGCCAGTCCCGCCCCTCACCAGCCCTACCTATTCCCACAAGAGCTCAGCAAGCCCAGCCTACTGGTCTGTCCAGCCTAGGCCTGGGGGCTGTGCTGGTGCCATGTCCTGGTCTCCTTTTCCAGCCTGGGGGGAGGATGGTGCCAGGGTCCAAGGTGGGCCATGCAGTTGTCACATTGGGGTTCCTGTCCACTCATGCTCTCGAAGCTGAAGTACTGGCATCTCAGGGTGCATTTCCTAGAAACAGAGCCTGGCCTGGAATTCTTGTGCAGGAGATACAGATAAGCCAGGAGGCGGGGCTTCAGCCTGGCCTCCCAGGACTGGAAGCAAGAGGCTGCCTTCTGATCCTCCTTGTCCATCATTTGCTGTGTGTCCCCTGGGGCAAGCACCCCCAGGATGTGGGGCTTCCCTTTAGCCAAACAGCTCTTCACTGAGCCGCTGCTGTCAACACTCAACAGCTGGGGGATAGGCACACCATCCAGATCAAAGGAGCTGGGGAGGACCCCAGCAGCACCCATGACCGACCACGCCTTACCCCAACACAGCCCCCCTGCATAGGAGGTTAGCGCCCTCTGGGAGAGCTTCCCCAGGATCGAATTGGTCCCAACACCTGGGGAAAGTGGCACTAACCGGCTGAGTGCCATTGCCTGGGGCTGTGACTGATGCCTGCCATCCCTTCTCCCTCCATCATGCCAGATGGCTGGGAGCTTGACTAAGCAGCCTGTGGCCACCAGGGCCTTAGCATGCTCACACTGTGGCACTTGGCATTTGTGGGAAGTTGTGTGCATGGCAGCACCAAGACATGCCCCGGTGGGTCACCCGCCCACCCGAATTGATAACAGCATTCGTGCCGCCACATGACGCTCCTGGCCAGTTACCCCTGCCAGGATGGGAACTTCCTTCTCCCTGCTGGATTGTTGGCACCAGGATCCCGAAGTAGCCAGGTGGAAGCTGGCCAGTAAGACACAGCTTCTTAATAGTGTCGTCTGGTGGAAGCATCCCCCTCTGTCAACCAACAGAGCCTAAAATTGCTGGAAATAGAGCCACGAATTTGGTCCACTTCTTCCCCTACACCAAGTGCATGACCAGGTCCTGCCCTCAAAGCTCAGCCCGCTGGGAGGGTTCCCCCATCGCCACCATCACCATCACCTGAGTGGGCTGCGGTGCAAGAGCAGTCGCTCGGGGGCTCTCTAACGTTTCTAGCTAACCCGCCAACGGTTGAAGTTCAGGCCCCTTCCTTCTCCATCCACTGGCCAGAGGGACCTCTGCAGGAGGGCACGGGTGTGGACTGAAGAAGGGGTGCCTGTGTAACACTGGTAGATGGCGTGGGGTTTCCGATCCCTAGGTCACATAGCTTTCCTTTGCCCTCTGCTTGTTCGAAGCCCCAGGTCGTATCTTTTCCCATATATGCTGGAGACTGCTGGGCATGCCTGACCTTCTGACTTGGTGGGTCAGACAGGTTCTAGCTCCAGATGGCTGTCTCTGACCACACGGTCACTTGAGGTCCATGACCAGGCACTCTTTCTCTAGAGGGTCCAGCGGGAGGCCAGGAACCTCTTTCTAAATGGCACGGTTCTCTGCAGGGCCTTCCTCTGGAGCCCAAGGAGTCGGGCCGTGATTCTTCCTTGGGGCTCTCCAGGGGCTCTGTGTGTGCAGTGTCTTTCTCCATTGCGGATACTTCTTGTACCGTGGGATTTGCCAGATTTTATGGCAATAACCTCATGCTAATAAGATCATGATGTAGCAGGCCCCTAAAGCTTCACCGAATTTCTCTCCCAGCCTGGCTCGTGTGCCGGTACTTGGGGCGTCCAGAGTACTTGCCCCTGCTTGCTCATCAGTTCCTTTAACATCATGCTGTCAATACAGTAAACTAAAGTGACAATCTGTGGAATGTCCAGAGGCCCTTTTCCCTTTGGACTATATTAGGACAAAGGGCAGGAGAATTAGCATATCCCTGGGGCAAAACTGTGACTGTATACTGCTGCCCATCCCGTGTGAATGCAAACTGCTTCTCACACTCCCTCCCGATGAGATGTACGACAATTCATTCACAGAATCTGTAGCTACTGATACCAGGTGCCAGAGGTGGTGTTAATTTAATCTAAGATTAGATGAAGATCCCCCGTCTGGCCTGGCGGCCCATTTGGTGTTGCTACTTGGTTGAGTTTGAGGTCTGCAATCATCTGTTCTGATTCAGCCAATCTGCAGAGAGGCCAGAGAGGGGAAATCAGGAGATAGATAATGGGGGTTACTACCTAGGCATTCTTTAACCCTTTGAAGGTGGCATCAATCCCTGCCATTTCCCCTGGGAAGTTATAGATTTACTGGGGGCTAATTGACATACAATAAACTACACATATTTAAAATATGGAGGGTTTTTTTTTGAGATGGAGTCTTGCTCTGTTGCCCAGGCTGGAGTGCAATGGCTTGATCTCGGCTCACTGCGACCTCCACCTCCAGGATTCGAGTGATTCTCCTGCCTCAGCCTCCCGAGTAACTGGGACTACAGGTGTTCACCACCATGCCTGGCTATTTTTGTGTTGTTGTTGTGTTTTTAGTAGAGACAGTGTTTCACCATGTTGGCCAGGCAGTCTTGAACTCCTCCCTCGGGTGAGCCACCTGCCTCAGCCTTACTTTGAGGTTCATTGTTACAGGTATCAATCATTCATCTGTTTTTATTGATGAATAACATGAATGGATGTATTTGTTTATACCCTCACTTGTTAGGGGTGACTTTGATTGTTTCTGCTTTGGGCTGTCTATGATCCAGTGCTATAAACATTCACGTACCAGTCTTTGTGGAGACAAATGCTTTCATTCCCCTGAGTAAATACCTAGGAGTGGAATGGATGGATCATATGGCTGGTATGTGTTTAACCTTGTAAGACTGTACCAAATCGTTTTTTTAAGTAGTTGTGTCATTAATCTTTCCACTCATAGTGCATGAGAGTTCCAGTTTCTCATATCTTTGCCAAAAGTTGGCATGATCAGTTTTAAAGCAAAAAAAATTTAACCTTTTTTTTTTTTTTTTTGACACAGAGTCTCACTCTATCACCAGGCTGGAGTGCAGCGGCACAATCTCAACTCACTGCAACCTCCACCTCCTGGGCTCAAGGGATTCTCCTGCCTCAGCCTCCCGAGTAGCTGAGACTACAGGTGCACACTACCACACCCAGCTAATTTTTGTATTTTTAGTAGAGACAGAGTTTCACCATGTTGGCCAGGATGATCTTGACCTCTTGACCTCATGGTCTGCACTCCTCCGCCTCCCAAAGTGCTGGGATTATAGGTGTGAGCCACCGCACCTGGCCCAAATTTAACCCTTCCTAGTAGATGTGTAGTGGTATCTCATTATGATTTTTAATTTTCATTTTCCTCATGATTCATGATGATGAGCATGTTTTCATGATCTTAATTATTATCCATATATCTTCTTTGGTCAAGCGTATAGGAGATATCTGTATATCTTTTTTGCTCATTTTTATAGGGTTGTTTTCTTAGTTTTTGAAAATATACAGAGAATATGCAATGAATATTCTGGATGTAAGTCCATCATAATTCTTTCCTATCAGCTGATGGCTTGGTTGTTTAAAATTCTCTTAAGACTGCCTTTCAAAAGAGTGGAATTTTAAAATTTTGATGACGTTCAATGTGTCCATCTTTTCTTTTATGAATTGTGCCTTTGCTGTCATGCCCATTTTGTGACTAACCCAAGGTCACAAAGATTTTCCACCATATTTTTGTCTAACAGTTTCACAGTTTTCTATTTTACATTAGGTCACTAGTTCATTTTAAATTAATGAATTTGAATATGGTTTGAGGTACTGGTTGAAGTTATTTTGTCTTTTTGCATGTGGATATCTAATCTTTCCACCGTCATTGGTTGAAAAGATACACTTTCTCTATTAAACTGACTCTGCACCTATGTCACACTAGCTGTTCTCATATGTGTGTTCGCATATGTGTTCTCCACAAATGCTCCAAAATGTCATATACAGAGCCTCTAAGTTCCTTGCTTCTTAAAAGTGGTTGCTCACTTTGGGAGGCCAAGGTGGGAGGATCGCTTGAGCTCAGGAGTTCAAGACCAGCCTTGGCAACATAGTGAGACCTCATCTCTACCAAAAAAAAAAAAAAAAAAAAAAATCAAAAAATGAGGTGAGAGGATCTTGAGGCCAGGAGGTTGAGGCTACAGTCAGCTGTGATCGTGCCACTGCACTCCCAGCTGGGCAACAGAGAGAGCCCCTGTCACAATAAAAAAAATAAAAATAAGGAAATAAAATAGAACAGTGGTTGTTTAGGAGTTATTAATGCAGGTTTTTCCCATATCTTTGTAAACAATTTATGCCATGACTATCAGTGCTCTCAGGACTATTGGAAGTAGAGTCCTCAGCATTTTTAAGTCTAATCAGACTACAGATCCAATTCCAGAAACTCTAAGACCAATTTAGGGGACTCATCCTTAAAATTCTGTCCCCTCTAGAATCACTCTTAGTACATTGTATGACTTACCCAGAGAGACAAAATCGGTGGGATACAGATAGATATAGATATACACATAGATATAAATGTAGATATCAAAATTGATAGAGCTATATGAGAGAGGATTTATTATGGGAATTGGCTCATGCAATTCTGGAGGCTGAGAAGTCCCACAATGTGTTTTCTGTAAGCTGGAAAACCAGGAAAGCCGAGAGCATGGCTCAGTCCAGTGTGCAAGACTCAGGGCCAGGAAAGCTGGTGGTGCGACTCAGTCTGTGCAGATGATGGCCTGAGAACCCAGGGGACATTTAGTGCAAGTCCTGAAGTCCAAAGGCTGAAGAACCTGGAGTTCTGATGTCCAAGGGCAGTAGAAGATTGATGTCTCAGTTCCAGGAAAGATAGGCAGGTAGAGAGAGAGAGAGAGACTGGGCAAATAGATCATTGACCTTTCTGTCCTATCTGGGTCCTTAGCTAATCAGATAGGGCCTGCCCATATCAGGTGAAGACAGATCTTCTACAGATTCAAACACCAATCTCTCCTGGGAATCCCCTCGCAGGACACCTACAGATAATGCTTTACCAGCTATCTGGGTATCCCTTCAAGTTGACAACCAAAAGTAGCATATAATTGTTCGTAGAGGTCTATTATGATTCTTTGTATTTCTGTAGTATCAGCTGAATATCTCCTTTCTCATTTTTGTTTTAGTCTTATCTTTTTTTTCTTCATCTAGCTAAATGTTTATCAATTTTGGTTATCTTTTCAAAAAACAACTCAATTTCATTAATCTTTTCCAGTCTATCTTATTTATTTACGCACTGCTTGTTGTTATTTTCTTCCTTCTCCTAACTTTCAGCTTAGTTTGCTCTTCTTTTTCTAGTTCTTTGAGGAATAAAGTTAAGCTGCTTATTTGAGATCTTTTCTTTTTCTTCACATAGGTGTTTATCACTATAAAGTTCTCTCTTACAACTGCTTTTGCTGTATCACACAAGTTTTGGTACGTTGTTTCCATTTTCATTTGTCTGAGATATTTTTTTTGGTGTCCCTTTTGATTTCTTCTTTGACCCATTGGTTCTTCAGGAATGTGTTGTTTAATTTACATATATTTGTGAATTTTCCTATCTTTTTCCCTGTTACTGATTTCTAGTGTGAGACCAAACTAGAAATTGGAAATGGTTGGAAAAGATGCTTGATATAATTTTAGTCTTTTTAAATTTGTTAAAACTTGTTTTGTGGCCTAACATATGATCTATCCTAGAGAATGTTCTGTGAATACTTGAGAAGAATGTATATTCTGCTGCTGTTGGATGGAATGTTCTGTGTATGTCTGTTAGGTCTGTTGGTCTAAAGTGTAGTTCAAGTCCAATGCTTGCTTCCATACTGATTTTCTGTAGAGGTCTTTTATCTTGCATTGCTGTCTATTTCTCCCTTTAGTTATATATTTAGGTGCTTCAATGTTGGGTGCATATATGTTTGATATTGCTATATTCTCTTGGTAAATTGATCACTTTATCATTATGTAATAATCTTTTTCTCTTGTTAGTTTTTGACTTAAAGTCTATTTTGTCTGATATAAGTACAGCTACTCCTGCTCTCTTTTGGTTTCCATTTGTATGAAATATCATTTTGATTCCCATCACTTTCAGTCTACGTGTATCCTTAAAGTTGAAGTTAGTCTCATGTAGGCAGCATATAGTTGGGTCATGCTTTTTAAATTCATTCAGCCACTTTGTCTTGTTTTTTAATTTAAAAGATGAGATCTCACTATGTTTCCCAGGTTGAGCTTGAACCCCTGGGCTCAGTAATCCTCCTACCTTAGCCTCCTGAGTAACTGGGACTACGCTTTGGCTATTCTGTGTCTTTTGATTGTAGAATTGGATCCATTTACATTTAAAGTAATTATTAACAGGTAAAGACTCACTATTGCTGTTCTGTTAATTGTTTTCTGGATGTTTTATACATCCTTTGTTGCTTTCTTCATTTCTTACTATCTTTCTTTGTGATTTGATAATTTTCTGTAGTTGAATGTTTTGATTTTGTGTACCTACTATAGGCTTTTGACTTGTGGTTACCAGGAGACTTACATTACACATCATATAACAGTCTATTCTAAGCTAATAATAGCTTAAGTTCCATGCAAAAACTAGAGTGCTACTCTTCCTTTCCCACATTTTATGTTTATGATGAAATCTGCAGAGAAATTACTGGTATCTATAGCCATTCTTTCCTTCTCCCAGCTTTTTGCAACCACTTAGCTGTGCTGATCACTTCAGTGTTCTGAGTGGGGTGAGAAAAAGCGGGCCTCTTGGGAAGTTTCTCATATGGCTGGGGAGCCTGGTACTCACTCACTTTCCTCTGTGGAAAGGTCATGGACCTGGTAGATCTCTTTTGTCAATGAGCTATGCTGCCTTGAAAAAGGGGTCATGTGGGATAAAGTCAAACTGTTCTTGTACCCTCTTCAATGCATTTGCTATCAGATTTTTTGCTATAACAGTGCTAGAATTTCTCCACTGGACTCCTGGACTTCCACAAAGATACTCTCATCTACAGGTAATTGAAAGATCAATGCTTCTGTGTAAGGATGATAGTAGAAATATCTTATTCTGCCATCTTACTGATCTCACTCTTTTTAATTCCTGTTGTCCATCATAAGGTACTTCGGATAAGATCACTAAAATCTTGTCACAGAAACTGGGTATACGTATGATGCCTGCAACCACTTCTTACATATTTGGAAAGATAATGTCCTCCCCATTCAGAAAAGTGGGTAGAGGAGAAGAGGAGTAATGGAGAAGAAGAAGACAGGGAAAGGGAAGAAAAGAAGGAACAGAAAGAAGCCAAAGGGGGAAAAACGTCAAATAATTTTTCTGCTTCAATTGTTATGGTTACATATTGTTTTCTTTAGTCTGCCGATGTGTGGATTACAGTGATTGCTTTTTGAATGCTGAACCCATCTTGCATATCTAGAATAAATCCCATTTGATTGTACTTCATAATTCTTTTTGTTTATTATTCAATTAACTTTGCTAATGTTTAGAATGCCTTTGCATTTATATTCATGAGAGATATTGGTCTGTAGTTTTCCTTTCCCACAATATCTTTATCTGAGTTTTGGTATTAGGGTAATGCTGCCCTCATAGAATGAGTTAGAAAGTGTGTCTGTTGCCCTGATATTTTGGTAGAGAATTTGGTATTACTTCTTCCTTAAAATTTTAATAGAATTCACTGCTGAAACCATTTAGGCCTGGTAATTTCTTTCTAGGAAGCCTACTATTATGAGTTCAATTTCTTTAATAGATACTGGGCTATCCAGGCTATTTATTTCACCTTGTGTGAGTTTTGGGAATTTTTGTCTTCCCAGAAATTGGTCCATTTTATCTAAATTGTGAATTGTGTGGGCATAGAGTTATTTATAGGATGTCTTTATGATGCTTCTCTAGTCCTTGGGACCAATAGTGATGTCACTTTTTCATTTCTAATATTGGTGTCTTTTCTCTTTTTTTCTTGCCTAACCTAGCTAGAGGTGTATCAATTTTGTTAATATTTTCAAAGCACCTGCTTTTATTTCTGTTGATTTTTTCTGTTTTAAATTTCATTGATTTATCCTCTAATTTTTAATTTTTTCTTCTGCCTCTTTTAGGCCTAAGATGGGAGCTTAGGTTACTGATTATCTTTCTAATAATATGCAGTTAATGCTATATTCAGCATTGCTTTTGCTGAATTCTACAAATTTTGATATACTTTATTTTCATTTTCGTTTAGTTAAAAATATTTTTTAAATTTCTCTTGGGACTTCTTTTCAACTTGGATTACTTAGAGGTGTGTTGTTTAATTTCTAAATATCTGGGAATTTTCCAGCCAGCGTTTTGTTTTTTATGTCTGGTTTAATTACATTGCGGTCTGGAAACACTTTACACAATTTCCATTCTTGTCAATTTGTTAAAGTATGTTTTATTTCAGAATGTGTCTATCATGGTGAATGCTCCACATAAGCTAGAGATTAATGTGTTTTATGCTGTTGCTGGATAAGGTAGTCTAAAATGTCAATTAGATCAAGTTGAGCGATACTGCCATTCAGGTCAACTTTATCCTTGTCTGTTTTCTGCCTTCTTGACCTATCAGTTACTGACAATGAGGACTTGAAGTCTCCAGCTGTAACAGTAAATCTGTCTATTTCTCCTTGCAGGTCTTCCAGCTTTTGCCACATGCATTTTGGTGCTCTGTTGTTAGGTACATACACATTAAGGATTGTTATATCTTCTTGGAAGCCTGGTTCCTTTATCATTATGTAGTGCCTTTTTTATATAATTTCAGTTTTACTTTAGATTTGGGGGTGCCTGTGCAGGTTTGTTACATGGGTATGTTGCATGAACCTGAGTTTCAAATCATCCCATCACCCATGTAGTGAGCATAGTATCCAGTAGGTAGTTTTTAAGGCTTTACCCCCTCTCCTTCTCTCCTTTCTTCAGTAGTCCTCAGTGTCTGTTGTTCCCATCTTTATGTCCCTGTATACCCAATGCTTAGGTCTCACTTATAAGTGAGAACATGCAGCATTTGGTTTTCTGTTAATTCAGTTAGGATAACAGCCTCCAGCTGCATCCATGCTGCAAAGGACGTGATTTTGTTCTTTTTCATAGTTGTGTAGTATTCCATGGTATATATGTACCACATTTTCTTTATCTAATTTGCCACTGATAGGCACTTAGGTTGATTCCATGTCTTTACTATTGTGAGTAACATTGTGATGAACATATGAATGCATGTGTCTTTTGGTAGAATGATTTGTTTTCCTTTCGGTATATAACCAGTAATGGGAATGTTGCATTGGATGGTAGTTCTGTTGTAAGTTATTTGAGAAATCTTCAAATTGTTTTCCATAGTGGCTGAATTAATTTACATTTTCATCAACAGTATATAAGCATTCCCTTTTCTTTGCAGCCTTGCCATTATTTGTTAGTTGTTTGACTTTTATTAATAGCCATTCTGACTGGTGTGAGATGGTATCTCATTAGGGTTTTTATTTACATTTCTCTGGTAATCAGTGATAGCATTTTTTCATGTTTCTTGGCCATTTGTATGTCTTCTTTTGAGAAATATTTGTTCATGATTTTTGCCCATTTTTTACTGGGGTTGTTTTTTGCTTGTTGAATTGTTTAAGTTCCCTATAGATTCTGGATATTAGACTTCTGTCAAATACATAGTTTGAGAATATCTCCCTTATTCTGTAAGTAGTCTGTTTATTTTGTTGATAAACCTCAGAGTTTACAATATACATTTTTAATTAACCTAAGTCCATATCCAAATAACACCATTTCACTTCATCAGTAGCACAGTTACCCTATAACAGATTAGTCCTGTGTTAGTCCATTTTGGATTGCTATGAAAGAATGCCTGAAACTGGGTAATTGATAAAGAAAAGAGGTTTAATAGCTGTACAAGAAGCATGATATCATCATCTACTTCTGGTGAGGCCTTGGGAAGGTTTTACCCATGGCAGAAGGCAAAGAGGGAGCAGGCATGTCACATGGCAAGAGAGGAAGCAAGAGAGGTGTCAGACCCTTTCAAACAACCAGCTTATTGCTGCAGGGAGGGCACCAAGCCACTGATGAGGGATTCACTCCCATGACCCAAACACCTGTGTCTAGGCCCAACTTCCAACATTGAGGATCACGTTTCAACATGAAATTTGGAAGGGACAAATATCCAAACTATTTCAAGCCCTGATTCCTCCTCTCATCCCTTATAACACTGTTGTCATTTATTTTACTTATCCATATGCCATAATAACCCAATGCATTCTTATTAATATTATTTTAAACAAATAGTTACCTTTAGATTGATTTAGAATAAGAAAAGATCTTATTTTTACCTTCATTTATTCCTTCTTTTATGCTCTTTTTTTCTTTATGCAGATTCAAGTTTCTGACCTACAATTTTCATCTGTCTTAAAAAAAAAAACAACATTTCTGTCAGATGCAGTGGCTCATGCCTGTAATCCCAGCATTTCTTGGAGGGCAGATCTGGTGATAAATTTCTTCCATTTTTGTTTGTCTGCAAAAGTCTTTACTTTCTCTTCACTTCTGGAAGACAATATCACTGGATATCAGCTAGGTGCAATGGCTAGCACCCATAATCCCAGTGCTTTGGGAGGCTGAGGCAGGAGGATCACTTTATCCCCAGAGTTTAAGACTAGCCAGGGCAACATAGTGAGACCCCGTCTCTACAAAAAATAAAAACATTGTCAGGTTTGGAGCAGCATACCTACAGTCCTAGCTACTTGGGAGGCTGAAGCAGGAGGATTTCAAAGCGCTAGAAGTCAAGGCTGCAGTGAGCTATGATCACACCATTGCACTCCAGCCTGGGCAATAGAGTGAGACTGACTCTGAAAAAAAAATTTTTTTAATGATAGCCTAAGAGCTGTGAGAATTAATGTGAATTGCAGAATACATTTATGATCAACACTTTGAACATACTTGTGGCCCTGGTTCCTCTCAGGGCTTTAAAAATTACACATAAATGATTTTAAAGTTACATGTAAGTATACATGCACACACTCCAATTATTTCACCTTACTGTCTTCTTGCTTGCAGTTTTCTGACAAGAGGTCATCATAATTCTTATCCATATTTCTCTCTAGGTAATGTGGTATTTTTCCTTTTGTTGTCTTTCAAGAATTCTTGTTGACTTAGGTCTTCTCAGATTGAATATTGTATGTCTACAAGTAGTTGAGGCTTTTTTAATGTTTAAAAAATTCGGCTTGGTGTTCTCTGAGCTTTCTGGATCTGTAGTTTGATGTCTGTCATTAATTTTGCCAAGTACTAAGCTATTATAACTGCAAACCTCTTTTCTGCTCTGTTCCTTTTTTCTTCTTTTTCTGGTATTCCCACTATAAGTATGTTACATTTCAAATATTTGCCTCAGTTTTTAGTTGCTCTGTTCTCTTTCTCTCTCTCTCTCTCTTTTTTTTTTTTTTGCTTTTCAATTCTTCTTTTTTTCTTTTGCATTTTGGGAAGTGTCCAAGCTCCTTAATTCTCTCCTTAGCTGTGCTTAGACTATTGACAATCCCATAATCCCATTGAAGGCATTCTTTGTTTCTGCTAAAATGTTTTTGTATTTCTAGCATTTCCTTTTGATTCTTTCTTAGGACTTTCATATCTCTGCTTACATTACCCATATTTTCTTATATTTTGTTCATTTTTTTATTAGTGCTCTTAACATGTCAATCATAGTTATATTAAATTCCCTATGTGATAATTCTGATGTCAGTGTCATATCTGAGTCTGGTTCTGTTATTTGTTTTGTCTTTTCAAGCTGTGCCTTTTCTTACCTTTTGGTGTGCCTTGTAATTTTTTGTTGAACGCTAGACATATTTTATCAGATAATAGAAACTGAAGTAAATAGCCCTATACTGTGAGGGTTTATGTTATTCTGATAAGGAGTCAGGTATGTGGTGAGAATAGTGTTCTATAATGTTCCAATTAAATATCGGTCTTACAGTGAGCCTGTGCCTCTGGCTGAAACCTTCACAAGTATTTCCCAGTGGCATAGCTTTTGCAATTTGGGAGTGAGAGGAAAGCTAGAAGGGGCTGAAGTTGGGGAAATGCCCTTCACCGAGGTGGGACAAGGATCTGGAAAGTATTTCCCCAGGAGAGTGGTCTTTTGTTATGGAAATTACTCTGGGCCTGTTTCTTGATGATGACTCTTCACCCCTGCACCCTATCAGAGCCACAAGCCTCTTCTGGGCTCTTCACAGTGAGAACCTGGTATGGTTCCTGCAGGTAAAATCTATGAAAGTGGGCAGCCCCCAAGACTGCATACCCCCAGGGTCTTCTTACTCTCAGGGTAGCAGCCTGCCTCTAGCAGTTGGTCAGAATTGCCATTTAAACGTTGTGTCTGTTCATGTCTCCCGTGGCTTCTACTCCCAGTAAGCCAGTCTTGGCCGCAACTTCTGGGCTCACCCATTTCCCTGATTTCAGGAGAGTGATCTGCTCTACAATGTCAAGTCTCTGATGGGTCTGAGAAAGTTAGTGACTTTCAGGTCATTCTGCTTTTTCTTGTGGAAGAATGGGAGCTCTTTACATGTTGGGGCTGAAGAAAAAGATCCATTCTTTTTTCCAAAATTTTTTTGCCCCTCTTTTATTCTCCTTCAGGCCCTCTGATTACATGTACACTGGGCCACTTGAAATTGTCCCATAGCTCAATGGTACTCTTCCCATTTTTTAATTCCTTTTTTTTTTTTATCTCATTTGGAATATTTTCTATTGGTATATCTTTAGTAATTCCATCTAGTGTATTTTTCATCTCAGACATTGCCATGTTTATATTGACAAGCTCAGTTTGGTTCATTCTTGTATTTTCCACATCTCTGTTTAGCTCTTTGTGCACAGGGAACACAGTCACAATAACTGCTTTAATGTCCTTGCCTGCCAATTCTAACATTCATGTCTGTTCTGGGCTTGTTTCCGTGGGTTGATTTTTCTCCCCATTATGGGTTGTATTTTCTTTCTTCCTTACAGATCTTGCAATTTTTTATTGGCTGCGGATATCGTGAATTTTGCCATGTTGGATGCTGGGTATGTCTGCATTCCTGTCAACACGGCTGAGCTTTGTTCTGGGATGCAGTTAAGATACTTTGGAACAGTTTGTTCCTTTTATATATTGCTTTTACGACTTGTCAGGCAGGCCTGGACCATGACTCCATCCCGGGGTAATTACCCCCCTGCTGGGGCAAGACCTTTTTACTGGTACTCTACCCAGGCCCTGTGAATCATGACATTTTCCAGTCTGGCTGGTGGAAACTGGTTCTTCTCCTAGCTCTGCATGGGTACTGGGTACTGGGTATTGAACCCTTTCAGTTGGTCCTTCCAGGCTTGGGTCATTCCCTCCCAAGCCTGTGATGATCATATCCTGCTGAATATTTTGGGGGAAACTTCTGGAGATCTCCATGGTTCACTCTTTCTACTAGTCTCTTCTCTGCCCTGCAACCCTAGCCACCTTGGTCTCCCCAAACTCCCAACTCCATTTCCTTAACTCAGAATCACTGGGCTCTGCCTCAGTTTCCCTCTCTGTGTTGCAGTCCAAAAACTCTCTCAGGGCAGCAAGACAAAATTGTAGCGCTCACTTTGTTTGTCTTCTCTTGGGGATCACTGTCCTTCTTTGCCTGGTATTCTTTCTTGAAAACCAGTGTTTCTTTCTTTCTTTTTGGTTTTCAATCTTTTTGCTTATTACTTCAGCTGAGAGGGGAAACCTAGTTCCCATTACTTCATCTTTGCCAGAAGTGGGTGAAAAACCTTGGAGAGTGACATCAGTTTTGACTTATTTTCTGGCTTTGGAGGGAGGGCAGTTTCAAGGACTTCTAATTGTTCTTTCCTGCCTTAGTAGGTCTTCCTACAAAGGTCAAGGAGCTGACGAAGGGGTCTGGCTGCTTATGGGTCCATGTTGATTATTCATGCAGGAACTAGGGGAGTAATCTTCAAATGCGTTCATGAACATAGCCCACCCCATGAGATAGACCTGGGCCAGGATTCAACTTATTATTTTTTTTTCCCATTTATTTATTTTATTGCATTTTAGGTTTTGGGGTACATGTGAAGAACATGCAAAATTGTTGCATAGGAACACACGTGGCAGTGTGATTTGCTGCCTTCCTCCCCATCACCTACATCTGGCATTTCTCCCCTTGCTATCTCTCCCCAGCTTCCCACCCCCCACCGTCCCTCCCCTATTTCCCCCCAACTGACCCCAGTGTGTAGTGCTCCCCTCCCTGTGTCCATGTGTTCTCATTGTTCAACACCCGCCTATGAGTGAGAACATGCGGTGTTTGATCTCCTGCTCTTCTGTCAGTTTGCTGAGAAAGGATTCAACTTATTACCTAACTGCCCTATGCTGTTTCTTTAATGGGGGGCCCATCACGGTACTTGGGTCCCCACAGACTCCACAGCAACAGCCCTGCAAAGATAGGTGTGTCCTTCTGTCATCAGCTGTGATGTTCTGATTCAGTGGCTGTAGGTTCCTTTGGAGAAATGGGACATACCACAGATTGCATTCAGTATGCTGTTTCAGTGTCCTGCCTCATGGGAACCCAGCCTCTCTTTCTATTGATGACTCTGCGTCTGAGAACTGGCTCAGGTCTGGAAATGGTCAAGGGGTCAGGACTGCATTTGAGAGGATGACCTCAGCCTCAGGTCACCCAGTCCTGGTCCCTTGTTTCTTCATTAAATGGTAACCTAGTTGGCCGCCCACCTGTCCCCTCTGAGAGCATGATGCTCTATTACTGTTCTCATAGACCCCCGTGGGTAAGCCCAGCTGGTGCCACTTCCACTTTGCTGCCTGAATTCACTTTCTGTGGCTGACATAACTAAGAACCACAACTGGGGGACTTAGTAACAAGAGGGTATTCCTCTTAGTCCTGGAGGCCGGAGGCCATGGCCAACGTGTCACAGGGCTCGTTCTTCCTGAGGTCTCTCCCCTTGGCTTGCAGGTAGCTGCCTTCTGGCTGTGTCCTCATAGGGTCCTTCCCCTGTGTGGATGTCCTTGTGAGGAGACTAGGACCTCCCCCTGGGTCCTAGTCTCCTCTTCTCACAAGGACATCAGTCAGGTTGGATTACAGCTGCTAAAATTTGGATATTTGTGCACCCCAAACCCCAGGTGGAGACGCAGTCCATCACTGAAAGTGGAGGTCTAACGGGAGGTGTTTGGGTCATGGGGGCAGATTCCTCATGAAGGGATTAATACCCTCCTGGGTAAAGAGGGGCAAATGAGGTCTCACTTTATTAATTCCCTCGAGAGTGGGTTGTTAAAAAGAGGCTATCACTGATGGGCATTTGGTTTGGTTCCAGGTCTTTGCTATTGTAAACAGTGATGCAATGAACATACATGTGCATGTGTCTTTATAACAGAACGATTTATAATCCTTTGGGTATACAACCAGTAATGGGATTGCTGGGTCAAATGGAATTTCTATTTCTAGGTCCTTGAGGAGTTGCCACACTATCTTCCACAATGGTTGAACTAATTTGCACTCCCACCAACAGTGTAAAAGCGTTCCTGTTTCTCCACATCCTCTCCAGCATCTATTGTCTCCAGATTTTTTAATGATCGCCATTCTAAAAAACCATCATTCTCAGCAAACTGACACAAGAACAGAAAACCAAACACCACATGTTTTCACTCATAGGCGGGTGACAAACAATGGGAACGCTTGGGCACAGGGAAGGGAACAACACTCACTGGGGTAGGTGGGGGGGGTGGAGGGGAAGGGAGGGGAGGAACAGGAGGGGGGGGGGGAGGATGGGGAGGGATAACATGGGAGAAATGCCTGATGTAGGCTACAGTGGGGGATGGAGACGGCAAACCACCACGGCATGTGTGTAGCTATGCAACAATCCTGTGGGATGCAGGACGTGCACATGTTCCCCAAATACAATTGAAAAAAAAAAAAAAGAGGCTGGCACCTCCCTCCCCTCTCTCTTGCTCTCTCGCCATGTGGTCTCTGCACACACCGGCTCCCCTTTGCCTTCCACCATGAGTGGAAGCAGCCTGAGGCCCTCACCAGCAGCCGATGCAAGTGCCGTGCTTCCTGAACAGCCTGCGGAACTGTGAGCCAAACCAACCTCCTTTCTTTACAAATGACCGGTCTCAGGTATTCCTTTACAGTAACGCAAGCGGGCTGAGAAAACTGGTGCGGAGAATGGGGGGTTGCTCTAAAGATACCTGAAATGTGGAAGTGGCTTTGGAACTGAGTAATGGGCAGAGGTTGAATGAGTTTGCTCAGAGGAGGACAAGAAGACGAGGGACAGTTTTAAACTTCTTAGAGACGGGTTAAGTGGTCGTGACTAAAATGTAGATAGACCTGTAGGCAACAGAGGCCATCCTGATGAGGTCTCTGATGGAAATGAGGAATGTATTGAGGACTGGAGCGAAGGTCGCCCTTGCTACACTCTGGTGAAGTTTGCAGCTGCATTATGTCCATGCTTTAAGGCTTTGTAGAAGGCTAACCTTAAGAGTGGTGACCTAGAGTATTTAGCAGAAGAAATTTCCAAGCCGCAGCGTGTTCTGAAAGTGCCGTGGCTACTTTTAACAGCTTTCAATCAATACAGCAGTAAAAGAATGATCCAAACTAGAATTTCTAATAAAAAGGGAAGTAGAGTATAAAAATTTGGAAAAATCTTAGCCTGGCCTGTGGTAGAGATGCAAAGAACATATTCAGGAGAGGAATCTAAGGGTCCTTCGGGACATGGGTTGCTAGAGGGATCAGCATGACTGAAAGAGCATAGTGCTCACAGTCAAAACAGTGGAGAAAGAGCCCTGAAGGTGTTTTGAAGAGCTTTGGGGCCACCCTTCCCATCACAGGCACAGAGGCCTAGCAGGACAGAATGGCTTGGGGGATCAGGCCCACCGTGCCACTGCTGTGGACCACCTTGGGATGCTGCTTACCGCATCCCAGCCACTCCAGATCCGGCCATGGCTCCAATGGCCCCAGATACCAATTGGGCAGCCACGCTGCAGAGCGCAAGCCACGGGCCTTGCTGGCTTCCCTGTGTTGTTAGGTCTGCAGGTACCCAGAATGCAAAAGTGGTGGAGGCTTGGCGGCTTCCATTTAGATTTCAAAGGGTGTTTCGGAAAGCCTGGGTGCCCAGGCAGAAGCCTGCTGCAGGGGCTGAGCACTTCAGAGAGATTCTTCTAGCGGAGCTGTGGGAATGGGGCTGCCGGGGGACCCCAGAATTACAGAGATACCAGCAGTATGCAATCTCAGCCTGGAAAAGCCCCAGGCATTTGACACCAACCTCTGAGAGCGGCCACGTGGGCTGGGCCCAGCAAAGCTATGGAGACAGGGCTGCCCAGAGTCCTGGGAGCCCACCCTTCCTTCCAGTGTGGGATACGGGACGTGGAGTCAAAAGAGACTTTGGAGCTGTAAGATTTAGTGTCTGTTCTTCCAGGTTTCAAGCTTGTGTGGGGCCCGTTCTCCCTTTCTTTGGGTCAATTTCTCCCTTTTGGAATGGGAATGTTTACCCAATGTCTGTCCCACCATTGTGCCTTGCAAGTAAATGAAGCGATTTAGATTTTATAGGCTCATACCTGAGAGGAACTTGCCTTGAGTCTCAGATGAGACTTTGTACTTTGGACTTTTAAGTGGATGCAGGAACAAGTTAAAACTTTAGGGGACTCCTGAGAAGGGATGATTGTATTTTGCATGTGAGAAGGACATACACTTTGGGGGACTGGGGAGGAATGCTGTTGTTTGAATATTTGTCCCCCCAGCCTCATGTTGAAATTTGAAGCCCAGTGTTGGAGGTGGGGGTCCGATGTGAGCTGTTGGGTGATGGCGGTGGATTCCTCATGAGTGGATCAATGGCCTCCCTGGAGGACGGTGAAAACTAAGTTCTCACTGAGTTCCCAGGAGCACTGGTTGCTGAGAAGAGCCCAGTACCTCCCCTCTCTCACTTCCTCTCTTGCCATGTGGGTTTGGACGCCAGCTCTCCTCCCCTCCTGCCATGAGCCAAGTTTTCTTCCTTCAGGACCTTGGTGGCTCTCAGCAAAAGCCACCCATTCCACAGCTCTTTGGTTAAGGTTTCCCCAGAATTTTCAAGTTCCAGGGACATAGCACCAGGTGGTATGTGATCACAACCCAGGACATGAGTGTTCTGCTGTAGCCTGCCAGGGGCTCCTCCCACTCCTCCCCTGCTCACCCCCAAGGGGGGTTCCCCCTTGTCCTGATCAGTGAGAGAGCTGATCACAGAGCCCACACCTGAGTTCAGCTTCCCCGTGCCATGCCTGGCATCAACTATCTGAGGCCCGTTCCCCGAAGCAGAATCTTTGGTGGGGTTTCTCAAGCCTGGTATCTGTTGGGAGAGGGGTGCCCCTCTGGGAAGAGAAGGGGCTGAGAGCACAGGCAAGCAAGAGCGGGTCTCAGAAGCAGACAGCCGCAAGGAGCTCTAAGGCAGGAACCCCTGCAGTAGGCTGGAGTTTGAGGCAAGGGGCTGGGTTTCATACTCCTGGGTGGGCACTCCCAGCGTGGGCTGCTCCTGGCCTGGACGTAGCCTCCTGTTTGCCTGAGAACGAGTCACTGAGGAGGGGCAGCTGTGCCTACTTGCAGCCAACCTCTATGTCTGGGAATGGTTGCGCAACCAGTGTAGGAGTCAGATGGGGCCGAGGGTGTAGGGGCCAGGCAGAGCAGAGGCTGGGATAGGGACCCGGTGGGGTAGAGGGGATGGGGACCCAGTGAGGCACTGGCAGCATGCTCCAGGCTGGGCAGCTCCAGGCACCTCCTCCTTACCATGTACCTTCCTCACAGGGCATTGGGAAGGTTCCAAGGCTGGGTCCAGCCCACAGGGAGCCTCCCAGGCATAGGGGCTGTTATGGGGAGCTGCTCTGGCCCCAGGAGGTGGCTTGGGAAGGCTTGGCCTGTCCACAATCCTGCAACCCCCTCCCCGGGCATGGGAGGTGGGTGCCCAGCTCAGCCAGGCTCAGAGGTCCTGGTCCCCCACAGCGGGCAGCAGGCAGCGGGCAACGGCTGGTGTGTTCACACCCACAGGTCTCCTTGTCCCAGCAGGTGGGACTCCAGGCACGCTCGCTGCGAGGCGGTGTCTGTCTGAGCCTGCTGGCCTGGGTGGGCACTGGTAAGGACGTGTGCCAGGCATTGGTGCCAGGGCGTCAGTGCTGGGCGTTGGTGGTGGTGTCCCTGTGGGCAGGCAGCTGTGCTGGGTGTGGGTGCGTGTGGCTGTGGGTGTGGGTGCAAGTGGTTGTGGGTGTGGGTGTGTGTGGCTGTGGGTGTGGGTGTGTGTGGCTGTGGGTGTGGGTGCGCGTGGCTGTGGGTGTGGGTGTGTGTGGCTGTGGGTGTGGGTGTGTGTGGCTGTGGGTGTGGGTGCACGTGGCTGTGGCTGTGGCTGTGTGTGGCTGTGGGTGTGGGTGTGTGTGGCTGTGGGTGTGGGTGTGTGTGGCTGTGGGTGTGGGTGCGCATGGCTGTGGGTGTGGGTGCGTGTGGCTGTGGGTGTGGGTGCGTGTGGCTGTGAGAGAAGGGGCACATCTCTGCGTGCCTGTGCATGCCTGTTTGTGTGCCTGAGTGTCTCTGTGCACCTGTGTGTGTCTGGGCATACCTGTGTGTCCCTGTGTGTTTGTGCATGATGGTGTGTATTTGTGTTTATCTGTGTGTGGCTCTGTGTGTCTGTGTTTTGTCTGTGCATGTCTGTGTGGCTATGTGTACTGTGGCTGTGTGTATTTGTGTTTATCTGAGTGTGGCTGTGTGTGCCCGTGTGTGATTGTATGTGTCTGTGTGTACCTGTGTGTGTCTTTGTGGCTGTGTGTGCTGTGCGTGGCTGTGTATATTTTCTGTTTATCTGTGTGTAGCTGTGCATGTATCTGTGTGTCTGGGCGTGTCTATGTGGCTGTGTGTCTGGGCGTGTCTGTGTGTGTACTTGTGTGTCTGGGCGTGTCTGTGTGGCTGTGTGTCTGGGCGTGTCTGTTTGTGTACTTGTGTGTCTGGGCGTGTCTGTGTGGCTGTGTGGGCGTGTCTGTGTGTGTACTTGTGTGTCTGGGCGTGTCTGTGGGGCTGTGTGTCTGGGCGTGTCTGTGTGTGTACCTGTGTGTGGCTGGTGCCCTCCAGGAGCATGAGCACAGGGAGCCCATTGCAAGGATGGGCAATGTATGACCTGTCACCCTGAGGGCTGCTGAGGGTGTGAGGAGGGGTAGACACACGTGTGTCCATGCCGGGCTCCCTGCTGTTTAGACTGTGGGGTGACTGGCAGCTGAGAAAGGAGAAGGGAAGAGGCAGCTCTGAGCTCCCTGTTGACCCCAGGAGACCTGCAGCCCATGCTGGCTGCCCGCCCACACCCTGCTCTCCCTGGGGTCTGGCTGGGGTGGGGCCTGGGAGGTGGGGCACTGCCCTCAGGGTGGCCATCTTGCCCAAGTTACACCTGGTGGTGCTTACTTTCCTCAAGTGAGGGCGTGCCCATTCTGGGATCAGGGTCCTCGCCTGTGAAGGGGGCGTGATGGTGAGCCCACCCTGAGCATCCCATGCGCCCAGTGCGTCCCGCAGGGAGGCCCCACCCCCAGCTCCTCTGGAGGGGCTGTCAGAGCGCCTCTTGGTCCAGCTGCATCCATCCAGTCCACTGGCAGTGCCTGAGCACCTGCTATACACGCTGGGATACAGTGGGGGATCTGGGGCTACCAGGGCCCCACAGAGCTTGTGCGTCAGGGCGGAAGGTCCTGGGAACAGGCAGAAGGCCAGCCTGGCTGCCTCTGTCACTGAGTGCCCCTGGTGGGCCTCTTGGGTGGCCACTCTCCTGCACCCTCTGCAGACAGTGACGTCACCCTCACGTCTCCACAAGCCCTGGGCACACACTTGGCCTCTCCACTTGAAGGCCTCACGGGCTTCCCAAAACTCCCTTGTCCAGGACTTGCTCACAGGCCCCCACCTTCGCCCCAGTGGCAGACTTGCTCCTGCCTCCTACCTCCCCCAATGTGGTGGACTTGCTCCTGCCCCCTCACCTACCCCCCAGGTGTTGGACTTGCTCTCAGTCCCCCTCCCCACCTCCCCCCACCAAAAGACTTGCTCCTGATGTCCCCCACAACTTCCCCCCAAGTGGCGGACTTGCTCCTGCCCCCCCACCTACCCCCTAGTGATGGACTTGTTCCTGGTCCCCCCTACCTACCCCACAGCTGTGGACTTGCTCGGGCCCCCCACCTCCCCCCAGTTGCAGACTTGCTCCCGGTGTCCCGCCCAACTTCCCCTCTAGTGGCAGACTCGCTCCTACCCCCAGCAGCTGACTTGCTCCTGGCCCCCCACCTCCCCCACAACAGCTGACGTCCTCTGGGCCCCCCACCTCCCCCACAGCAGCCATGCTCCCTCTTTGACTGCTCCCAGCTTCTGTTCCATGGAATTTAGCACTGTGAGCTCCCGTGTGTTCAGTGACGCCTCTGTTCCCTGCTTCCTTCCCCCCAGGGTGGAGGCTTTGCCAGTTCTGGGCCTGGGTCTGTTACGTTCCCTGCTGTGACGCAGTGCCCAGAGTGGGGCCTGGCTTCTGTATGAAGGGCACAGATGTGTTCCCTGAATGAGGACTGGGGTGTGTGGCTGGCCTGGGGAGGGTCCAGTGGAGTTCATCTGGGCGGAATGCAGGCGTGCAGAAGCCCTGCAGTGGGTCAGGCGCGGCCCAGCAGAGGCTGGGGTGGGTAGGTGCCACCCGAAGCCTGGGGAGGCACGAGGGCAGGGCAGGCAGGCGCCCAGGCCAAGCACAAAGGCTCTGTGTGGGTTCTGTGACTTTACCAAGGGCTGACGGGCAGCCCCGGAGGCCTCCAAGCATGGAGAAGGGCACGTTGATGCCCATGTTGGCAGAGGTCACTCTGACTCCCGGAAGAGGGTGCGCAGAGGCAGAGTGGCAGGGCAGGAGGGTAAAGGGAGACCACAGAGACGTCACTGCCCTCCCAAAGGCAGGCCCGAAGGACAGAATGTGGGGACAGGGAGAAGCAGCTGCTGGCGGGGCAGATGGCAGGACAGTGGTACCCAGCACCAAGATCTGTCCTGGAGAGGAGGCCAGGCAGTGAGGAGCCCTGGGACTCGGGCCGGGGGCAGCTGGTCCTGTGCTGTTCCCCGTGGCCTGAGAGTGACAGAGGGCAGCCAGCTTCTGGGCTGGGGCACGGGGAGAGGGAGGCGGCTGGGAACTGCGGCAGGAAGGCGAGAGTAGGCCTCTGCCGCGGCTCCGGACCCCGCGGAGGAAGCCGTTCCTCAGGACCTGGGGAGGAGCAGCAGAGCAGGGAAGAAATGGGTGGGGGGCGAGGAAGGCAGGGGTGGTCTCCAGGGCTGGAGGCCAAAGCACTGGGCCCCTTGGCGGTGCGGGAGCTGACTGACCTGGACCGTGGTTAGAAGAGAGGCAGCCCGAGGTGACAGGGAAAGGGAGCGGGCAGGCCTTCTCTGTTCTAGACTTCAAGGTGAAGAAAAGAGGTTGGCATGAGCGGTGGGGCAGCCTGTGGACTCGAGGGGTGGGTGTTTAAGATGGGAAGGAACTGAGCCTGTCTGGAAGCCCATGGAAGAAATAAGTTACAGGCCACAAAAATACACGGAGAAACCGCCAATGCAACCCGCTAAGTGGAAGAGGCCAGCCCGTAAGGCTACAGGTCCTGTGGGGTCTACCCCAGGACATTCTGGAAGCAGCAAACCATGGAGGCAAAGGTCGGTGGCTGCCAGGGCTCAGGGAGGAGGGAGGAACAACCAGGCGGAGGCTGGTGGATTTCGGGGCCGGGGAGCTCCTCCGTGGGGTGCGGAGACAGGGTAGTATTTCTCCAAACCATAGAACTCAGAGCACCGAGCTCCAGGCCTCGTGTACACTGTGGCCTTTGCATAATAATAATGTACGGATGCATTCCAGACAACGTGCTGTATGGGATAAATATATACATTTTTATTTGTCAATTAAATAAACAAACTGTTTTTAAAAAGCATCAATGTGGATAAGCAAAGCGTGGTCTCCCGTACGGTGGGGTCCGGGCCCACGCTACCACAGGGTGGACCTGAGACGCGTGTCAGTGTGAAAAGCCAGACTCAGAAGGACAGACGTGAGGCTCCAAGGGTCCTCAAATCCACAGAGACGGGAAGAACGGTGGGCGCTGGGGCTGGGGGAGGGGCAGCGAGTTTGCGTTGAATGGGGACAGAGTTTCCTCGTGGGAAGATGAGAGGCTCTGGAGCTGGATGGATGTGAGGGCCTCGCACCAGTGTGAGTGTCCCTAATGCCACGGACCTGTGCAGGGAAAACGGTGTACATGTGGGACGGCACATTGACGTGATGGTTTTTTTGTCACAATAGAAAGTATGCAACTTTTGAAAGTGTCTGACGGGTTCATTGACTGACTCATGGTGATGCAAGAGGAAGGAACAGGGAAGACTTCGGGCACGGGAGAGGGCTGGGCAGTGGGGAGGGCATCGGGGAACCCTAAAGTGTGTCCTTTAATAACAATGGCTACCAGTTACAAAGCAGAAAAATTCCAGGAGCAGATGAGGGCACCCACCACAGCCTGCAGGCCAGTTGGCTGGGGGGCTGGAGGAGGTTGGGACAGGGTTGACCCCTGCTGCTCGCCCTGCCTGCACCCCTCTGCAGGGGGCAGGTGGAGGTCTCCTGGGGTTTTCCTGTGACCCCTGGGGCTGTGTGCACCATGCTGGCAGGAGCCAGGGCGGCCTGCTCACTCCTGCATCCCCACAGCAGGGCCAGCTTCTGGTACACAGTAGGTCTTCAGGACATCATGGGATAGAACGAATGGACGGGACAAAGGTGCTCAGAGGAGTATGCGTGTGGCCACAGCGGTTCCCAGGGTGGGCCCCTCCTGTGGGCATACTCACCAGGAGCTGGGACAGTGCCATGGCAGGCTCAGGGCCACAGGCCTGGAGACCAAGGCACAAAGAGACCACCGAGGCTGTGGCCAGCTCTGGCCAGAGCTGGGAGTGAGCCAGGCCGCCCACTCGGGGTGTGCCCTGGTCTCGGCCCCCTGCCTGTCTGCATTTCCCATGCTCAGGGACCCACTGTCCATGCATCTAGCTCAGTGGGCCGTCATTTTTAAAATGAGGTGAAGCTCACATATCCAGAATTAGCATTTTAAGTGCACAATCCAGTGTATCCAGTGCGATCTCAGAGCTTGGTGACCTCACCTCGGCCTGGCTCCAGAACACTGGCATCCCCCAGGCAGAAACCCCAGTGATGGAGCCGTCACTCCCCATCTCCACCACGCCCACCCCGGGCGGCCACTGTCTGCTTTTGGTCTCTATGGATTTGCCCATTCTGGACATTTCCTAAAAAGGGGGTCAAATACTATGTGGCATTGTGGGCCCGGCCTCTTCCCCGGAGCGCCGTGCTGGCGAGGCCTGTCCCTGCTGTGGCCGGCCTCCGCACGTCGTTCCTCTCACGGCCCCGTCACCTTCTGTCGCATGCACAGACCGCGCCGTGCCGGTCCTCTGTGTGGCTGACGCACACCAGGGTCGTTTCCACCTCTCGACTCTGGTGCGTGGTGCTGCTGGGAGCAGGGGTGTGCACGTGTCTGTCCGAGTCCCTGCTTTCACTTCTGGGGATAGACCGGGGCGGGACTGCTGGTCACACGGTAGTGCTGGGGTAACCGACCTCACGGTCCTCCCACGCGTTTCCCCGGCAGCGGTGCTGTTGACACCCCTCAGCCGTGTGAGGCTTGCTCGCTGGGCTCTAGCTGCTGGCCCATCCTGGCCCATGGGTCTGGAGTGCACAGAGTGGCCGGCTCTCAAGCACCCGAGCAGCTCCCACAGTCTGGGCGCCCACCTGCCATGGAGGGGTCGGGGCAGGTGTCTTGCTGGGGACTCCAGCAGCTTCCTCTGGACTCATCTCCCAGGTCCAGGGTAGCTGGGAGGCTGGTTCTCAAACAGGGGAGAGGCTGTATGCTCTCTCTGCCCACTGGGGCTGCAGTGTAGGTGGACTGTACCCTGGTGGGTTGGGGGCTGGTGCCCAGACCATGCCAGGCAGCTCCCTCACCCTGGCCTCAGGCAGTGCTACCGTCCTTCTCCCCGTGGTTTAACCATTAACAGGTCGCCTGCGGTGCTCCCGGAGACAATGGCGTGTTTATTCAGTGCAGCCCGCAGGGGCTTGTGCAGGGTCCTGGCACAGTCATCAAAGCTTTGTGATTAAGTCTATTAGGGACAGGATTTGTGCAAACAAAGGGACAGGTGCAGGGGCCAGGCCAGCTGCCAGGGCCGGATGCTCTGCCGGGTGGGCCTCCTTTGCCCGCAGCCCACTCGCCAAGGCTTTGCTATGCACCAGGCACAGAGGCCGGGCTGCATGGGGCCAGGTGTCCCCAGGGCATCCCGCCCACCCCACTCCCTTGGACCCTGGCCTGCCAGGACCTGGCTGGCCCAGAGCCTTTATCCACAGCTCCTCTGCCTCTGCCCACTTGACAGGTCCTTTTCAACATAAGTCCTACCCCAGTGAAGGAAAGGGGCACCGCCAAGATCTGCAGCCAGGACCTCCGTTCTCCAGCGGGTATCTTTCACGAAATGGCCTGGGCCCTGGCCCTCACCCACCAGCGCTGCCTGCAACCTCATCCCTCACCCTGGGCCCTCATCAAGGCCCTGGACCTGCACCTGGGGGTCCTGTGAGTAGAAGTCAGGGGAAGAGTGATCTCGGTCAGAGCCTCGCCATAGCCAGTGTGCTAAGCCCAGGGCCAGAAGCTTAGGCTGGCAGTGCAGGGTGATGGGTCTGTGGGCCGGGCTGCCCAGGGACCTTGGCCCTAGGGTCTGAGGGGCACCAATGCCCTGTGCAGACCACCGCTTCCCTTTCCGCTTTCCAGATATGCTTGGACACAGGTGATGCACCTGGCTGGCCGGCAAACGGCCCGGATCTGACCTGGACTGGGCTCACCTTTCCCCTCTCACCAACCAGGTGTGGACCCCGACAAGGTGCCAGCCACCATCCTCCAGGGGCCACTTCAGGGACACGCAGGGAGGGACTGGACAAACAGACGGAGCCAGCATTTGCTGCCCAGCCAAGCCCTGGGGGGCAGGGCACGCTCCTTCAAGACCATCACATGAAAGCAGGCAGAAGCCACGTCTTTTTGTGACCTACGCTTGGAAGCAATGTTGTCACTTTTACCACCCCCTATTGGTTAGAAGTGAGCCAGGAGGTCCTGCCCACATCCAAGGTGGGAGTCCCCGCCAGAAGGGGGCTGAGAGGTGGGTCCATGGGCTCCAGAGGGGCTGGACCACAGCATCGAGAATGAGGCCAAAAAGCAGCCGTGGCAGAGTCCTCCACGGGCAGAGCAGGCCTGCTCAGGCTTCTGCCCTTTCCTCCGGGGTCCCCCGGTATGGGACAGAAGGGCACAGCTGGGGAGCAGGGTGGGCTGTTAGAGCTGGGCAGAGGCCACAGTGGCCAGAGGGCTGCTGGGAGTGGCTTTCCAGCTCCGGGCAGCTGCTGCCCTGGCCGCTGGCTGGGGACCTGCCTGGAGAGGAGTGGGTTTGGGGGGGCAGGCCCAGGACCCCCTCATAGCTGCTGCTGCTAATGCTCATTCCCTCCTCCTGAGAAACCTCCTCCAGGGCCAGGGGGCCTCTTGGGCAAGCTCTGGACCCTCCTCCATCTGCAGTCTTGGAGATAAGACAGAGGGACCTCAGGCAGGACCAAGAAAAGACCCTGGTCTCGGGTCTCTACAGAGCGGGCGCCAGGCAGGCTGGGCGGAAGTCCCAGGCTTGGACCCAGCCTACGGGACTTTCCCTGTCAGAGTAGGCTCAGAAGAAAGTGAATGCCTGGTCCTCAGGTGTTCAGGTGCCAAGGCTGGAGCCCACCTCCTGGGGAAGCAGGGCCAGGGCGGCTGGGACAGACTAGAGAGGGGCGTGGGTGGCCAGGGCAGGGAGGAGGGCAGGCGGGAGGCAGGTCCAGGCCTGTGGGTGGGCACAGGGTGAAGAGGCAGTTTGAGAAGGCCAAGCGGCTGTGGGGTGGGTGACCTGGGCCCTGTCCCTGCCCTTTGCCATAGGGCCACCTTCATGCTCGCCCCCCTCCCCCCGGCCTCAGTCCCAGCCTGGGCTGCGAGGGCATCAGCTGGCCATGAGGCAAGGGGCCGGCCATGCCTGGGGCGGAGGGGGTCCTCCAGCCCTTCTCCGCCTCTCCACCTCCTGGGTGGGGCCCTGCCCTGCTCTGACCGGGTGGCTACCTTGCCCTGCTCTGTGCCCAGTCCTGAGCTGGCAGGGGCTCCAGCCTTTGCAGCGCGGCCCTGTCTGCCTGCGTGTGTCTCAGGCCCTCTCATTTGGCCACCCTCCTGCGTCTGCACTGGCACTCGCCCCGCCACTGCCCACTGGGCCAGGCTCTGTCTCTGCCACCTGTCAGGTGCTTGCCAGCTCCACCATCCTCTGTGCTCCCAGCTTATGGTTTCTGCCTCCATTGCCTGGGCCTGCCTGCCGCCGCCTTCCTGTGCCTTGGCTGCCTGCTGCCCCTCTGCTGCTGTGTGCTGGCCGCTGAGCTCCCTACCAGGAAGAGAAAGGGCCAGGCCATGCCGACCAGGACTGGGCACAGCCTCCAGCACCCCAGATGGACAGGCTGAGACGAGCACTGGGCAAGGATGGGTTATTTCTGGAATGTGGGGCCAGCCAGCCTTGGCGTGAGGTGTGGACAGCTGCCAGCCTCTTCTCAGGGCTGCACACAGGCAGCTAGGGGAGTGACCCCGTTTTCTGCTTGGCAACTGGCTTGCCATTCCGCCCTACCCCAGGGCATTCAGACCTCAAACTCCTCAGCTGCCTGGAACACTGGAGAGCGCAGGCTGTGTGAACCTGTGCCCAGCAGGCTCAGGGGCACCAGCACAGCCCCCCTTTTCCGATTCTTCAAACCTCCCTGCCTTTTCGGAATGGCTCTCAGCCCTTCCTGGTTTTCTAGGCCACGGGCTCCCTGCAGCCTGCCAGCTCTGGAGCTCTGAGAATATTACTGTAAAATGCACATCCTAGGCCTGGCCACAGACTGTGAGTCAGAGGTAGGGCCTGGGACCCACATTCAGATGGATTCTGCAGGCACCGCTGAGAATGGCTGCCCAGGGTCCTGGAACCTGGGTGCGGCTGGCATCTCTGCATCCCTGCACCCAGAGCCAAGCTGGGGCACCAGCCATCCTCATCACGCGCCCTCCTCGGAGGCCGCCCTCCTGGCCCGGCCTGCACCTCTCCCCTTTCCCTGCCCACCAGCAGCGGACACACTCACTCCTGCCTTGGGGCCTTTGCAAGGCACAGACATTCCTCCCACAGCTTTCCAGGGAGGCCGAGGAAAGCGGAACCTGCCTCTCCTCACGCAACCCTCTGCTCCTGCCACACGCCTGGATTTCTCCTGGATGCCAGCATTTGACATTTCTATGTGAGACCTGCTTCTTCCCTGATTGTGACATTCCCTCTACCAGCAGGCAGCAGCCTTGTGAGGGCCAGTGCCTGCTCACCGCAGTGTCCCTCTATGTGCAGGGTGGGTGCCTAGCAGCAGGTGCTCAGTGGCCCCTGGGCGCGTGCCTGGGCCCCCAGTCCTGCTCCTCAGAGGGAATGGACGGCTGACCTGCTGACAGAAGTTGTGAACGCACACGAGTTGTCTGCAGACGTAACAGGGCATCTCCTATGACACTTCTGGAAAGGGCAATGCTGCACGGCTTAGGGTTTTCTTTGGGTGACAACCATGTGACATGCCATGACTTTGTGCCACCCCATGGCAGATGATGCTCTCAGAAGGTGGTGCTTGCCTTTCCCACGTTGTGGTGTGGACACGCAGATGTGGGGCCTCTCCCACCTCTTACACCTGGGGCACGCTGACAACCGCAGTAGAAGCGATGGCCTGCAACTCCCCAGACCACATCATAAGACGCCACGTGGCTTCCTCCTGGAGCTCTCAGGCAGCTGCTCTTGGAGCCTGGCAGCCATGCTGTGAGGAACCCCAGGTGCCACTGAGGTGGCACATGCAGATGTGCAGGCTGGAGCTCTCAGGCAGCTGCGCTTGGAGCCTGGCAGCCATGCTGTGAGGAAGCCAGGTGCCACTGAGGCAGCACATGCAGATGTGCAGCCAATGGCTCTGGCAGAGCCTGACAAAGTCAACACCAGCCACCAGACGTGCCAGTGAGAATGCTCTGAGCCAGCTTCAGCTCTGGCTGTTGTCTGAGTGCCCATGAGACACCCTGAATGAGAGCTGCCCAGCTGAGCCCCGTCGACACCAGAACTGTAAGAGGTGATTGTCCCACGACCTCTTGGTTTCAGTCACTGCTATTGGGCACCTGCAGATGGCCCTGCAGGGACACTCTGATGAGGGACGTCTGCCTGTCTGTGTGACCTGAGTCTCAGCCTCAGCTTTCTCATGTGAAAAATCAGGACAAGGGTAGACCCTGCCTCATAAGGCAGCTACAAGAGTGAAACGCAGTGCTAAATGTACACAAGACAGGGTGGCTGTTCGACGCCCTCCCAGTTCTTCAAATCTAAGGGCCATGGTGAGTTTTGCCAACATTTTGCCATCATGATGAGAAAAGAAATAGGACTGAAATGAGGAAATGGCACTTTCCTTGTTTTGTGTCATGCCTATTGAAAGCACCTCGCTTACGGGTTGAGGGACAGATTTTCATGAATCGCTGTGTGTACACACGTAGAGAGAAAATACCAGCAAGTAAGGGTTACTGTCCCCACATCTGAATCTGCTTGTCATGTTTATAGAGATCACTGCATTGAGGCCATCCCACATATACTCTTCCTCTGGGCCAGGCTGCGGACACCCGTTCCCTAAGAGGGGCCTCCACGATGGACCCAGGATCTTACCAGCAGGTGCCAACAAATGATCTCTGGATGGTGCCCCAGACTCACTGTCCTTCCCTAGATGGGCCCTGGAGGCTTGGGATGGAAGTGTAGGGGGGTTACCGCCAGGAGGGACTGTCAGGTTCATCAGTGTTGAGCTGGGGCCACCATGTCATGAATCTGGCTGTCAGCAGCATTCACATGATACCTGCTCTCAGAGACAGTAAGTGTAAACGTGTGTCTTAGCATCAGTGCACTGTGTCCAGGATAAGCCCCTTCTCCCAGTGCCCCTCCACAACACACGCACTAGGAAAGGAGGCTGGGAGGTAGGGAGGTGGGGAGGCATGGAGGTAGGGAGGCTAGGAGGTAGGGAGATTGGAGGCTGGGAGGTAGGGAGATGCGGAGGCTGGGCTGTTGGGAGGTTGGAGGCTGGGTGGTGGGGAGGTGAGTAGGATGGGTGGCTGGGAGGTGAGAACAGGGGCTGAACCTTGGCAGAATGTGGGCTTTTCAGTGAATCACTAGCGCCTGAAGACAGCACAGGTCAGGTGCAGCACCACCCCAGAGGCCAGTCAGCGATTTGTCACCCTCTGCCCTGGAAAACCAGGCTGCCGAAAGGATCCTGCCCCAGCCACAGCAACCAGCTCTGCTCCCTGCCCCCGGCAGGAGGTGGGGAAACCTCTGCTTTCACACCTGCCGGGGAGGCTCCATATTTGGCCCTTGCCCTTCAGGCCCAACCTACCCTGTCATGGAATCCTCTAGAGTCCCACCCCACCAGGAATTCCATCGGTGATCCCAGGAATGGAGTCCGGGAAAGCTTGCTCCTACGGCCCTGGGGGCAGGAACTGAAGCAGCAGCTCCCTCCAGGCAGCGGGACAGGACGGAGTCGAACGGGCACTCCAAGCCCCTCTCCATGTGACATTGATGCCACCATCTTCTGACCCTCAGGCCGCGGAGGGTCCTAGGAGAGGATCCCCGCCAAGGGCTGTGGAGAGGAGCGAACCGAATCCTGAGGCCAGGCCATGTCCTGGCGCCTGGCACATAGTGGGGCTGCAATCGGGCACCCATGTGGTCCAGTCTTGCTACTGCCAGGGCAGTGGAAGGGGGCACCTGGGTTGTGGCAGGGGAGCTCTCAGGGGCCCCCACCCTGTGCAGTTCAGCAGAGGCCAGGCTGGGTGGACCTTCCTCTCCCATCCCATGCAGGGCGAGGCTTCCCTTGGGGTGAGGGGTCCTTCTCAAGTCCTGATCGTAAGGGCCCAGGGCTGGGTTAGGGGCTCTGGTGGGTTGAAAGGGGGTCAGAAAATGCCATCCAGGCAGACAGTCCCAGGGAGAGGGCCCAGAGCAGCTGTGGCCAGGCTGGCCTCTTTCAGGGATGCCCAGGGGTGCCATGGTCTCACCCAGCACCCAGCACCCCCAGAAGCTCCTGGATGCCTCTCAAAACTGGGTGGCCACGAAACGGAGTGTGGTTGTGTCGCAGTGCTGGGATGCCCACTCACCACTCCCCAGCTCCCCCAGGAACAAGGCCCTCACCCAGAGAGGTGGGGTGTCACCGCCGCTCCCTCTGGAGATAGAGTTCTGGGCGTTTCTACACTTGCTCTGGCCGCCAGCCGCCCCTGGGGTGGGGCCTTTGATGTCCCGGAACTCAGGGCGGGGCCCTGAGGCCTCCCCTGGCCCTTTGAAGCTAGGCACGCTTGTGGCCCACTCCCAGCGGCCACAGGCTAACACCAAGTCCACGCTGGAGTCCACCAGGTCTCCCAGAGATGCTGCGACCCCAGCCCAGCCCCAGGGTCCCAGGCCTGCTCTCCTCACGGGCCCTGGAGGGCCAGCTCTGAGCCTCCCTGAACCTCCACAGCAACAGCTGCTGGTTTGCACCCCGGCTGAGCTGTCTCCTGGTCTCACTTGGTTCCATTAGCATCCAGTTCTTTAGGTGAAGAAACTGAGGCACAGGGACTTGAGAAGGCAGAAGCCCTGCCCAGGGGGGTCATCAGGCAGAGGGTGGGAGGTGGGATGGGGGAAACGGGAGGCCAGCAAGCTGACAGGGGCCTGTATCCCAGAGTGCCCCCCACCTGAGGGTGCCTGCCCCCCAGACCAGCAGGTGACCTGGCGGAGGAGCCGGCAGCCTGGGTTCCAGGCTCGCTCATGCCCGCACCCCACAGCGGCCCAGGAGGTTGGGACCAGGCCTTATCAGAGCAGCTGCCTGCCACCCGCCGCCGACGGAGGGATGGGGACACCAGCCATAAACTGTTCCCCTAAAGGAGAGAGGGAACAAAGGCGCAAGCTAATAAAACTCAGATCAAAGCTGACTTATCTCTTCATTTTGCTATAAAAATTCGGAATCAAAAGGGAAGGTGGCCTCTTTATGGTCCAGGATTACAGAGATTTCTGTGCCTGTGTGGCTCCGTGGGGCCCCTGCTGCCCATCCTAGCTCAGGAGCTCCAGGCCCGGATTGCAAGGGTTCCTGGAGTTGACCTTCCCAAGGGCACTCCTGGGACAGGGGCTCCAGGTTCCTCCTGGGTTGCTGGGGGCCACAAGAAGGGAGTGAACAGCTCTACCAAAGGCCCCCTCAAGACAGCAAGACACCCCACGGCTGACCTCCCCACACTGATGGCTCTGCGGGCAAAACGGTTTCCTGGCCTGGGGCCTGCGCCCTCTGGTTTCTGCAGAAGACCTCCCTCGGTCCCCAATTCCTGGAACTCCCAGACCCCTCCAGGAGGGAGACAGCCAGTAGGGCGGGGCCGCTGCCAGCTGCACCCAAGTCAAGCCTGGAGCCTACGGGGCTGGGTGGGTGGGGGACCCTCCTCCCTTACTTTGCTGCCCCAGGTCTCTAGGGTGGGGGACACCACTCAGTGGTGGATGGAATGGAACCCCTGGAACCGTGGGCAGCCAGGCAGTCACCCCGGCAGGCTCTGTGCCCACAGCGGAGGCCCTGTGCTCACTGCGCAGGTGACACGCGCGGACCTGTCTGCACCTACCCAGGCTTGCTGTGACACATGGTCCAGTCCCGTGTGTGAGCACGTGCCCAAGCTCCCGTCGGTGGGCGCCCCTCCCCCACGCCCAGGGCGGCCTCTGCACGCTTCCTGTGCACGCTTCACCTCTTCTCTAACCAACGCCTGAGCTCCCTGCTTCCTTCGCTGCTAGGAAGCTGGCGGCCCTTCCCTTCCAAACAGGCCTGACAGGTTGTGACACTGAGGATTACAAACCTCCCCCAGGGCTGGTGGGGGAGGTGCAGGGAGGGAAGGGAGACTTGGGGCAGGGGCTTCAAATGGCCTCAGCCCCTACCCCAGATGCCCTTGTCTCCAGAAGCCGGACCCCGTAGCATTCATCACCGCACTCCAGCGGTGCAGACAGCCCTGGGTGGAGTGTGGGCCCAGGGCCTGGTGAAGGAGCCTTCCCCAGATGCCTTCCCAGGCACGGGCCAGGGAGGGGTAGGCAGGACAGTCCTGCCATGCTCAGGGCGCCCAGGGCTACCCTATCCACCACGCTCTGAGCCCTGGCATGAGCTGGGTTTGGAGGGAGGGGTTGCTACGTGGAGGCAGGTTCCAGGCATGGGTGAGGGTGGCGTTTGGCCTCAGCCTCCTTGCTGCCCAGGCGTTGCAGTTTCGGACAGGGCCGGGCAGACACCCAGGGCAGACCAGGCTCTAGAGGACCACATGGTCCGGAACTCAAGGGGGTCTTCATAGCCCCATGGGGGTGGAGGAGGAGGAAGGGTTGAGGGCTCCCCTCTGTTTCAGAGGAGTAGAGGAACTTTCTGCTGGGCCTAGAAGACAAGAGTGACATTGACAGCATAGAGCTCCTAGCATCCCCTCAGTGGGGTCCTGAGATTCCCCTACAGGGAGATGTACAGATGTGTGCAGCAATTTATCTACCAATTTTTAACTTGGTATGCTGATGCTTGGCAGAGGACTTAGAAGGTACCCAGTTAGCAGTGGGCAGCACCCCCACCATGGCTAGGACCCAGGTGGGCCACAGTTTTGGGGTTAAGTAGCTACCAAGTTTGACATTGCTAAGAATTGGGGTTTCAGAGAATTGGAGGCCTGTTAGGTCTGTTCACAGGAGGATCAACCCAGGCACATCTCCAAGCTGGCAGGGACCAGAGCTGAGTCTTTACACTAAGGATGTGGTGTTTGGAACACAGCAAAGGTCTTCCTTCTCAGTTTCCATCCACTCATTTATCCATCATCCCACTTATCCATCTGTCTTTCTATCCATATGTTCATCCATCTATCCATCCATCCATCCATTTTCCCATCCACCAATCCATCCATCCATCCATCCATCCACCCATCCATCCATCCATCCATCCATCCATCAATCCATCCATTTCCCATCCATCCACCAATCCATCCATCCATCCATCCATCAATCCATCCATTTCCCATCCATCCACCAATCCATCCATCCATTTATCCATCCACCCATCCATCCATCCATCCATCCATCAATCCATCCATTTCCCATCCATCCATCCATCCATCCATTTTCCCATCCACCCATCCATCCATCTATCCATCCATCCACCAATCCATCCATCCATCCATCCATCCATCCATCCATCCGTCCATCCATTTTCCCATCCACCCATCCATCCATTTTCCCATCCATCCATCCATCCATTTCCCATCCATCCATCCATCCATCCACCCATCCATCATCCATCCACCCATCCGTCCATCCATTCATTCTTCCCTTTACTCATCTCTCTCTCTTCCTTCCTTCATCCTTTGATCTGCCCCTCCCTCTATCTTGATGCACCTATCTACACATTTATATATCTATTCATCCATCTATCCACTTTTTAACTCTCACCACTTTTATGAGCAGACGGGCCTGGGTTAAATCACAACTTAGCTCTTATTATTTAAGAGCTTTTGGGGTCTAGAGCCTACCCGTCTCAGTGTGCCCATAACAATACAGGGTGGGCTCCCAGAAGTTCTTTTTTTTTTAGACAGAGTCTCACTCCGTCACCAGGTGTCAGGCTGGAGTGCAGTGGCACGACCTTGGCTCACTGCAACCTCTGCCTCCCGGGTTCAAGCAATTCTCCTGCCTCAGCCTCCCGAACAGCTGGGACTACAGGTGTGCGCCACCACACCCAGCTATTTTTTTTTTTTTTTTTTGTATTTTTAGTAGAGAAGGGGTTTCACCATGTTGGCCAGGATGGTCTCAATCTCTTGACCTTGTGATCCACCTGCCTTGGCCTCCCAAAGTACTGGGATTACAGGTGTGAGTCACCGTGACTGGCCAGAAATTCTTTAATGAATAAAAGCTTCCTAAAGCCGTTGGACTGTTGTGTTAATTCAGTTGCTTTGAAAATACCTATTTTTCACTTTCATAGAGAATTGACGTTTGGTTGTTGGTCAACTCTGAGTCCACGTTTGTTTTGCCCTTTAGTGGTCCTTAGCCTCTGCTGTGGGTGCTGCTCATGCCAGGGTGAGTGCTCGAGGGTGAAGAAAGGAACGGGCAGGTGACAGGTTCCCCCCGGGAAGGCGGACAGATGTGGGTGGGAGGAAGGGGTGTGGGAGAGGCCGCCTGAGGCCAGGAGGCAGCCCACAAGCCAAGTTGGTGGTTCCCAGATGGTGGCCTTGCCCACACATCCACTCTGTGGTCTCCGTGTCTCCTTGGTGAAGTCTGGAAGTGTCTGCTTTGTGGGAGGAGGGTGAGGATGCAGCAGGGCTGAGGCCCATCGTGGGGGTCTCTAAAGGGCATGTGTGTGGCCTTGGTGGAGGTAATCCAGGCTCAGCTCTGACCCCATACAGTGAGTGTCCTCATGGGAAGAGGCCCCAGAGCCCCTACTTGCTGTCCACGTGAGCCCGGGGAGGCCCCATCTGTGAGCCAAGAAGCCGGTTCTCACCCACAACCGAATCTGCCGGCCCCTGAATCTGGGCCACCCAGCCCCCAGAGCTGCGGGAAATACATGCGTAGGATTTAAGCCCCCTGCCTGTGGCCCTTAGTGCCTGCTACCTGAGCTGACTGAGCTTCCGGGATAGAGCTTGCCTTCAGTCTGGGAGGCTGCCCACGAGGGAGGGCGAGGTCGTGCAAGCCACCGCTTTCTCCACCCTGGCCGGTCCGGAGCCCCAGCTGAGCTGTGCCCCCTCCCCGTCCAGTCCCTGCCTCCACCTTGCCCTTGCCTCCCCACCCCGTCTGTCCTGCTCAGCACAGGGGGTGGAACGACCGTCCAGCTGCCTACCTGTGTGCCCAGGTAGGTGCTGGGGTGGAGGACGAGCTGGGACACGGGTTGTGGAGGGGATTCAGCCGGCCTTAGGACGCAGACTTGGGCCTCTCGGAGGAGCCCTGGTCCCACCCAGCTCAGGAGGGGGCCTGCTGGGCTGGAACAAACAACTGGGGAGCCTGGGACCCAGAAATGCCTTGGGGCTCTGGGCTCATACCCCGCTCGCTGGCGGGCTGGCCCCATGAGCCATCAGAGGAGCCAACAACGCACCCGTGCTGAACACTGTGCTGTGAGCTGACCTCGGACCCCTCCCTGCTGGCCAGCCCACTTTCGGAGCGGGGTGGCATGTGGCAGGCGCTGAGAAAAGCCTGTGCCAGGGTGGCTCAGCAGTAAGTCTGCAGTGGAGCAGCCATGGGGGGCCCAGCGGCGGCCAGGGGGTTCTGTCCGGGGCCCAGTGGCGGCCGGGGGGTTGTGTCCGGGGCCCAGCGGCGGCCGGGGGGTTGTGTCCGGGGCCCAGCGGCGGCCGGGGGGTTCTGTCCGGGGCCCGGCGGTGGCCGGGGGGTTCTGTCCGGGGCCCAGCGGTGGCCGGGGGTTCTGTCTGGGGCCCATGGCTGCCCTGGGCTGCTCCCAGGGTTGGAGGTGGGCAGCTCAGGCCCAGACGTCCCTGGTGGGCGCCAGGTCATCTGACTGGCTAAAAGTTCCACCCAAAGGGCCCCGTCTTGGAAGGCCCAGGCTGAGGAGGGGAGGACGGCCCAAACTTGGGGTCAGAGTCTGGGTTTCAGGCCTCCCTGCCCTCCCTTGCACAGCAGAGATGTGGGTATAGAAAGTGTAGTCAGGGAGCCCCAGTGGGGGAGACGGAGCTGGCTGGCCGGAAGGACCAAGGTGTTCTGGGCAGAAGGGCGAGAAAGGCCCCCTCCTCCAGGCCTGCCCAGGCCGCCTCCTGCTCCAGGCTCCGCTAGCTGCCCTGTTCCCCCACCCCCATGTCCCCGCACGCCTGCAGCAGGGAGACAGGAGATGCTGTGCCTCTGTGACGTCTGCCCTCATGTCCCTAGCTGGAGGCCCTCTGCGGGTCAGCCCGGGTCTGCCTCTAACCCACCCCTAGCTGTCCCTGTCTGCAGGCGCTGGTGTGCTGGACAAAGGGCCGTGCCTGGCCAGCTGCTGGGGCCCCTCCTGCCACGGCAGGCAGTCCTCCAGGCCATTGGTCTGTGGCTGTCTGCGGTGGTCAAGCTGCCCAGGGCAGACAGTGAGCCATGCCAGCCAGGCCCCGGCTCCCACTGCTCAGCTCAGAAGGTCAGGAGCTGGGTATGTCTGTGAGGGCTGTGCTGGGCCGACCTCACACCCCCAGGAGCAGGACCCTGCTGGCACAGTGGCTTTGGGGCTGGGACAGTAGCCAGGCGCAGCGCTGGTTAAAGGAGAGACACTGGCCCTGCGGAGGTGAGATGCCAGCACCAGATGGCCTCGTCTTGCTGCCCATCAGAACTGGGACAACGTGCGGCTGGGCTGGCCTGTGAATGACCACATGGCAACCCCAGCTCCTAGTTCCATGGAGCAGGGGCCACAACCCCTTCCCTGGCAGTGGCTGTGAGGACAGGACCCTGGAGGAGTGAGGGGCATACCCTGTGTCCCTCGGGTGGGTTCTGAGGAGGAGCCCCCCTGATCCCAGGTGAAGATACTGGCCAGGCCTGGTTCCTGGACAGCCCCCAGGAAGGTGTCATATGCCAGGTCTCTGGGTCCCTGAAGTTAGGACCTTGGGCTCAAGGCCACCTCAGCAGACAACTCATGCCCTTTCTCCACTCCAACATGCAGGCCAGGCCCAGTGACTGTGGGGACTCCAGGGGCCCCCGCTGGCCCCCTCCTCTGTCCCCTGAGCTGGACTTTGCCCTGGGAGAAAGGAAGCAGTGAGGGCCCCTGAGTGGGACGGCACAGGGCACATGGGGTGTGGGTGACAGGGGACACTGAGCTGGGTGGGGAGAGGTGGGCGTGAGTGTGGCCTGGCCATGTGGATTCTCCCAGGTGCTGGAACTCTGGGGCCATGATGACTCCACAGTTGGACCTGACTGGGGAGCTGGGGTCTCAGACCAGCCCTGCCCATCACTTGCTGGCCTCCCTGCTGCTCCCCTGCAGGCTGGGCGTGGTGCCACAGTGGTCCGTCCTTCTGGGCTGGGGTATGCTTCTTTTCTTTCTCCGGTGATGTGTGTGTGTGCGGCTGTACAGAAGGCCGCCAAGGGCGTGCGTGACTGCAATGTGTGCTTGCATAGGACCATGTGTGCTGGCATCTGCACATGTGTTCGCAGGACCCACAGTGTGTGTGTGCATGTGTGGTGTGTGGCATGTGAGTATGCACGTGCAGGTGCCCGAACAGAGTGTGTCTGGGAGCCCCAGGTCCTCATGCCTGGCCCCCGTCAGCCCCTGTTACGCCCCAGCCCCAGCCCCGTGGCTAGATTGCAGGTGGGACTGAGGCGCTCTGGAGACCCCTGCACCCCGCTGTGGGAGTCCCATGGGGGCTCCTGCCCGTGCCTGGCCCCTCCACCCTTCCCATGCTCACTCCTGGGGCAGTCACAGTCAAGCCACACCCGCAGATGTCCCATCTCTCCCTCGGAGTCCTGGGGACCAGCCTGGCTCCCCGAGGGCAATCTGATGGAGACCCCCAAGTCCCACCCCAGCTCCCCTTTCCTGCCCCTTCCCACCCACTCTCCTTGAGGAACCAGCACCCTCCTCCTGCAGACCGACCACCTGGACATGGGTCGAGGGCCCCACCGTGTGGCCACCTGGACACCCTGCAGGGCAGCTCCTCCGCCCGACTTCCGCCTTCACACCCAGGGTTCCTCCTCTCCCCAACTGCACGTGTGAGATGGGAGACAGAGACACGGAAACCAGGACACAGAGACAGGAGACACAGACGCTGAGAAATGGAGGCGGGGAGACAGAGACACAGAGATGGAGACAAGGAGACAGAGATGCAGAGACAGAAACACAGAGACGGGGAGACAGAGACAGGGGAACAGAGACGCAGAGACAGAAACACACAGATGGGGAGACAGAGAGATAGGGGAACAGAGACGCAGAGACAGGAAGACAGAGACGAGAGACAGAGACAGGGAGACAGAGATGCAGAGACAGGAAGACAGAGACGGGGAGACAAAGAGGTAGGGGAACAGAGACGCAGAGACAGGAAGACAGAGACGAGAGACAGAGACATGGAGCCAGAGATGGAAAGACAAAGAGAAATAGAGACAGAGATGGGAAGAGAAACAGAGATAGAGACAGGGCCAGAAAAATAGAGACACAAAGATAGATCCAGATGGGGAAAGAGACACAGATGGAAATAGACAGACATGGGGAGAGAGAGGCCGACCCAGAGAAGCAGAGACTGACGAGGCCACACCCAGCCTCTGTCCCCCTCAACCCCCGCCCCCACTCCGCTCTGCCACAGATGGAGATCCTCATGACCTATGTGCCCAGAACCCAGGTTTTCACCTCCTCGCACTGTCCCTGGGCCCACTGGTTCCTCGGGGGTAGTGACAAGCATGGCGGTGGCTGGACCCCGGAGCCGGCAGGGCCACACCCAGCACAGGGACAGCCCACCCTCCACCAAGCCAGGCTCGGCCCCCTGACGCCAAGACCCCAGCCCCAGCCCAGGCCTCAGCTGACCCCCTGCCACAGCTGCCCCATGAGGGGCGCCCAGCAGCTGTGATGCTCTGACTCGCGGGCAGGGTGGGCACTGCCCTCCATCGTGGCAGGATGCCCTCCTCCTCCAGGTGGTGGAAGCAGCCTGGCTCCCGGGGTCTGAAGGCCTCGGCCCTGCTGTCACTCAGGTCTTCTCATCTGCAGGATGGGAGTGACGGGGAGAGAGCCCCGGGGGACTGTGGTGGGGCCGCCAGTGCCCTGCGAAGCTGCTGGGGTGGCCCATGGCGGATGGGTGAGCCCAACCCTCCTCGGGGGCGGGAAGCGGGGGAGGGGGCATCCTTGCTCAAGGCTGGGGTCTGAACTTGGAGCTGCGTGGCCCCCCAAAACAAGCCAGGGGCCTGGCTGCACCAGCACCACTGCCTGGCCGATTTGCTGTGCATGGGCTGGGGCCAATTCGGAAGGAAGGGAAGAGCCCTTGGTGGGAGCCAGTGAGGGGCAGGGGTCGTCTCAGGCCTCCAGAGACCTTTTGAGAACCCCCGCTCCCACCTGGGTGTCTGGGAGCTGTGTGGAAGCATCCCTAGAAAATTCCACCCTGACCGACCAAGTCAGGGGCTTGGGGAGCCCAGAGGCACCTGGGAAATTGGGCATCCACCTTCAGTTCACCCGATGCCAGCTGGCCTGGAGGCCCCCGAGGCGCCCACAAATTCCCCCCCAGACTGCCCTGTCGGGTTTGTGGGCCGGGACCGGGGTCGGGCCCCTCCCCGGGCAGGGAGCGGGGCTTTGCGGGCTCCCAGCCCCTTTCCAGCACTGGCGGGCGGGAGGGGGCAAGGTTATGCTGCAGATGGCCACGAGGGGGCACCAGCCTCAGGGAACACCAGGAAGGGGCGGGTCTGTCTGCAGGGACAGAGCTGGCACAGTGCCCCCGCCCCCGCCCCCGCCGGGAAGCCTGCACCCTGGCAGCAAGAGAGAGGGTGGCGCCCGCAGGGACGAGACAGGGCCCAGCTGGGGCAGAGGCTTGAGTGTGGCCACCCATGGAGCTAGAGGGCATGGACAGGCGGGAGTGGGGCAGGCACCAGAGCCCCTGGGAGCAAGGGGGATCCCCGGGATGAGCTCAGGGTGCAGGGGCCAGGGAAGCTGCAGGCCCCAGAACCCCACCCCATCCCTATCCCAGATCGACGTGGTCCAGGGAGAAACATACTGGCAACTTAGCCCACGGATGCACACCGCCACATAAAAACGCACACACACTCAGCCCACCTGCGACAGACGCCCAACCACACTCAACAGGGGCGCCCATGCCCACCGTGGAGACCCTTGTGCAGCAGGTGGGCGGCGGGCTCAGGACCCGACACCGCCCCATCTGCTGTCCCCTCCCCCTCTGTCCCTGTGGCAGCCTCCCCACCGCTCTCGCAGGTGGAGCTGGCCTTCGCAGGCAGGCAGCTCGGCAGGCACACACAGAGGCAGGCTTGCACGCTCGGCCTCCCACGCGTGCGTGCACAATAGCAGCTGTGGCGGCCCCAGCACTGCTCTGATGAGCCCCCGGGGACAGGCCCAGCTCCCCACTCCCTGGGTTTGGGGTCTGGCATCTTCGGGGAGAAGAACGTGCGGCCGAGGGTACGGAGGGCTAGGCCTTGAGCACGGGGTTTTGAGTGGGGCGGCCCTGTGGGTGGATTCCCAGGGACCTGCCCTCCACGGGGTTCACAGTAGCCCCCAGCTAGGGTGGACAGGAGCTTCCCCGCAGGCCTGTGGCTGAGGCCCTTCCAAGAATGGGGGTGCGGCTGGGCCCCTGCACCCCGCTGCTCTCCCTGCTCCAAGCCAGCCCAATGGTGCCTCCGTTCCTGCCCCTGCTTTTGTCCACCTGGTCCCCCGCCGCCCTCATGGACAGTCTCTCCTTAGCTGACCCCAGCCCGACCCCCTGTCCTGGCAGAGCTGTGTCATCCTTGGTCTCCCCACTGGCTGCTGAGGACAGCACACAGCACACCCTGTCCCTGCCCGGAGCCTCTGGCTGCCTCCCAGTGGAGCGGAGCAGCAGTGTCACCTGTCACAGTGACACAGACCAGGCCGCTGTGTGGAGCAGAGCAGCTCAGCCGCGCCCGCGGGCAAGGTCAGGACGCACAGCCCGGGAGAGAACATCTTGTACCACAGCCAGCGGGGCCGTCTGGGGCTGCGCACCCGCCAGGCCCTGTGATGCCACCGCGGCCGCCCGGGCCATCACCTCACCTCGTCACCCCTCTGATTCCCACCGTAGGCCATCAGGTTGGGATAAGGACACACGCCGCGCAGGTGGGGGCACTGAGGCCCACCAGAGAGTGGCCAAATGAGGCCTCCACCCCTGGCCTCCTCTTTTTACATAGCAGCCTCCCCAGGGTCAACCCTGTTCTGGCCTCCGAGCTGCCCCCAGAAAGCCTCTGCCCTGTCTGCCTAGGCACTATCAGACGCTCCCACAGCGCCTGGTGCCCAGGACAACCCTGGCCCCTCAGTGGGCAGTGCTGTAGCCACCCTTACCCCTGGAAACAGGGGAGGGGGGAGCTGCCTGCAGTGATCAGCTGCCATGCACCCCCTGCAGAGTCAGCCCAGAGATGCCAGGTTCTGCCTTCTGGGGTCCCCAAGTCTGCACCCCTGACCCAGTTGCCCCAGACCCAGGCCCTTGGTGGAGGTCCCTGAGCCTCCGCTTCCTCCGGGAATGGCTGGCTCTTCCTGGAGCCGAGTTCTTGTTCCACAGGAAGAGCACCCAGCCATGGGGGCACCCTAGTCGCTCACCACACCGTCCCCTGCCCACGGGCATGCCCTCAGCCGGCCTGGAGACAGCTGCTCTACTGACTGCCCGGCCCAGAGTGCCCTAGGTTCAGCCAACAGGCCCCACTTCTGGGAGATGAGAATCGCCCCCTTTGGGTGTGGAATATGGGGGGCCAGGGGACTGGGAGGTCAGGAGCCCTGGCTAGACCACAGGACCTGTGACCGAGGACCTCTTGCTGCCCAGGCCACAGTGAACGGGGTCGGATCTCCACCTGGAGGGGTGACCCAGGAGGGTGCATTTCTGCTTTACCCTGAGAAGTGACAGCACACCCAGCCAGGGGCCTTCCAGGGTGTACCCCGGGGGTCTAGGGGGTGTTAATGACTGACCATCTCAGTTCACAAAGACAGTCATCACTAGGACCATGGAGTGGCCATTGCCCACTCTGTCAAACCCTGACTTAGCTGCACGTGCCCCTCGGTTTAAAGAATAAGAAACCAACGCTGCCTGCGCCCTCGTCACTGTGATTCCCTCCTCCTCCCCACCCCAGGCATGCAGCACTTTGAATTCATGTCCCTCACACTTGGGCGTCCACACGGGCACCCAATTTATGCAGGCTCCTGGGGGGGGTCCCAGATGATTCCCTAGGGGCCTTTTCATATTCCGTGTGTTTGCTCTAGGAGTTCTAGAGGTCACTCAGTTTCTTCCTTACACATTTCTGTATCTTTTACATTTTTCTAGTGAGCATGGGGTCACTTTTTAAATCATAAATATATACACCTACTTTTTCCATTGAAAAGCTGTGGCTTCAGGCCAGGCATGGCGGCTCAAGCCTGTAATCCCAGTGCGTAGGGAGGCCAAGGCGGGAGGATCGCTTAAGCCCAGGAGTTTGAGACCAGCCTGGGCAACGTAGTGAGACCCCGCCGTAGGTCTCTACCAAAAATTGTTTTAAAATTAGCAGGGCAAGGTGGAGCAGAGCAGCTCAGCTCTTCCATATACAGCAGCATGAACAAAACTGGAGAGAAAACCATGGCTAAGTGCGAATCAAAGCGTGACGGGGAGCGGTGACACTCGGGTGGCCGCGGTGGCGTCACGCCGCCTGGTGGGTGCGCAACCCCAGACGGTCCTGCTGGCTGTGGCACGGGATGTTCCTTCCTGGGCTGTGCGTCCTGACCTTGCCTGTGGATGCCGCTGAGCTGCTCTGCTCTTTTCTGTAGGTCTCTACAAAAAAATTGTTTTAAAATTAGCAGGGTATGGTGGTGGTGTGTACCTGTGGTCCTAGCTACTCAGGAGGCTGCAGAGGGAGGAGTGATCGAGCCCATGAAGGTTGGAGTGAGCCCTGATCCTTCCACAGCACTCCAGCCTGGGTGACAGAGAAGAAACCCTGTCTCAAAACGTAAACAAAGATCTGTGTTTCCTCAATGTAAAGCCAACACCCCTGTCCACCCACCACCCAAAAGTTAGCACGTGCCTGGTGACAAAGGCAGCAGACAAAGAGGACCTGGGAACAGTTACATTCCTCCTCTGCAGAGTCCTGGGCCCCAGGGTCCTCCTCGAGAGAGAAAGCCTCAGGGCCCCTCCTTCCCCTCCGTTTCCCACTCCACAATCTCAGCCGCCTGCTCCCGCTTCCTCCACCCCAACCGTCCCACCAGGCAGGTGCCCAGGGCTCGCTCAGCCTCAGCATGGGCAGCCTCTGGCCTGCCCCCTGTGCTCGGGGAGATGCTCCACTCACAGAGGTCCCCGGCTTTCCATGTCCCTGCAGTTAGCCTCTGCGTGCGTGCGAGAAGTCAGCACGCTTCGGCTCCACGTGCTGATTGCCGACAGATAAAAGACAAACTAACGTCCTGCCCCGAGGATTAAGATGCAGCTGTTTCCCTGGATACAAGATCAGGGCGTAATTAGACAAAGGGTGTGCTTTCCAAACCTACTCAGCCGGAGGCTGGGGCATGTAGCCCTCACCCTACGCAGCTGGCACGGCTCCGCCTTTTCCTTCCTCCTTGTTAAAGCGGATTGATGAGGACGCCGTGGAGGTCTCTGACACACAGCAGGATGATGGCAGCCAGGCTACCTGCAGCGACAGGGAAGCAAGATGCCCGGAGCCCCATTAGCAGGGCGGCCACGTGCGCGGTCGCCTTGGCCTCTGCCTCTGTTTTCTCCAGTTCTGTTTCCTCTGCTGTATCACGGAAGATAACACATCTTAATAAGAGATCAATACATGGTCCTGAGGCTGTTAATGAAGAAATAAACAGCAGCTGCACTTAGTGGTCGGCGGAATCAGCCCTTTCTGCCTGGACCCTGAGCCTCAGGCTTTGCCATCAACACGGCCCTCCCGGCAGGATGGGAGCAGCCTGGCACGGGAGGGGCCCAGCTTTCCTCTCCGGCCTCCTGCAGAGGGCAGGGAGGGGCTCTGTCACTGTGCCTTTCAGAAGCCGGCCTGGGCTGTATAGCTGGGGACTCCTGGACAACAAGCTAGAGGGGGCCCTGCCAGGCTCTAGACGCCCACTCTGCCCATGAGGAGGGCACAGACCACGAAGTGCCGTGGGGGTGGGCTGCCAACCTTATGCCCAGGGGCGGCCTCAGTGCTGTGCAGACCCAGAGGGGACATGCCCCAGGGTTCCCTGAGGTGCAGCCTCAGTGGCTTTGCACTCCCAGTCCCCACAAGGTGCGTCCACCCACTGCCCGGCCCCTGGGTGGGCCTGTGCCCGGCTCACCTTCCGGGAGGGGCTGCTTGCTCTGCCCCAGGGTTGCTGAGAGACAGCCTTGCCCCAGCCCAGCCCTCTGCGCACGCCGACCGTGCATGAAAACTCCAGGCTGGCACAGCAGAGCCTGTGAGGCAGCTCCTCATTCTGCAGCACGGTCTGTTCTGGGGTCTCTTTTTAAACATTCTTTTCTCCCTTTATTTGTATTACATTTTTCACAATTTTTTTTTGTGGTCAAATACACATAACATAAAATTTATCATCTGAGCCACTTTACGTGCACGGCTGAGCGGCGTTAGGGCATTCACGCTGCTGTGCGCCCATCGCCCCCTCATCTCCGGAACCCCCTCCTCTTCCCAAATGGAACGCTACTCCGAGACTCCACGCCCCACCCCTTCCACCAGCCCAGCAGCTCCATCTCCTCTCCATCCCGCGTGGGGGTGGATCAGGCAGTGCTGGTCCTGTGGGGACCGGCTTCTCTCACTGATGGTAGTGTTCTCCAGGCTCACCCACGGCGTAGCGGGCCTAGGAATGTCCTTCCTTTTTGAGGCTGAATCACGTTCCTCGTATGTGAGGACCACGTTTTGTTCATCCCTAAGTTAGCCAGCAGATGTTGAGGTGACTCCACTTCTCCCCGATAGTGAACAGCATGGTTGTGAGCATTCATGCACACCTTCCTGTGTGGACAGAGCTTTCATTTCTTTTGGTCATCCGCGTAGGAATAGGGTTGTGGCAGCCTGTAATGCCTCTTTAACCGGTGGGGGATCTGCCAGGGTGTGGGGTCCACAGCGGCTGCCCCGTGGCAGGTCCCCACCACAGCGGCTCCGACTTCTCCACTGCAGGGGGAGAACCCCTAAGTGCCGAGGCAGGAGTCAGAAGGCTCAGCCTATTTCCATGCAAATAATGAAGAAGAAAATAACTAGAGGTGTAACCATGGTAGTTATCCACAGGTGATCTTAGTTCTTTTACTGATGCCTTTCAGGTCACGAAGAGTGAACCTGGGGTGACATTGTGAAAGGACTGACCCTAAGGCAAGACGCTCTAAGCCCTCCAGCAGCCCTTATGCGGGCGTGACAGAGGGCGCCTCGGCTGTGCGGCAGCGCCAGCGCTGGGAAAGCGCCCGCTGTTTAGCCAGCTAGGGAAGGAGCGTCCCAGGTGTCTGAGACATGTCCTTCCTCAGAGGAGTGAGGAGAAAAGTCCGCTCCTCCAAGCTCTTGCGGTAGGCCTGACGGGACGCTCACAGACATCCGGGGGCTTAACTGTCTCTATGTGAGGCTGCGCTTCACTGGTCACGTTCCATGGCCACTTTCATGGCCCACTTCTGCACCTGGTTCCTCTTTTTCTTAGAAGA